>NW_024062994.1:0-92755 GCF_006381635.1 Hibiscus syriacus
AATCAAAATCAAAAATAATAATATAACCATATGTGTAATATTATAATTTCATACATTTTCTATACTACAATAAAGTCAAACTGTTTCATCTATTGTTATATCATATAATGTAGATAATTCACTCTACCTTTAACACACATTAACAAATACATTTGATAATTCTTACATTATAATCGAAACACTTTACATAATATATTATTAATTTATAATAATAATAAAATAAAATATTATTAAATAAAATACATGGCAGTCGAGCTGCGAAAGGCGCGTCCCGAGGATGCGCCTTCCACACGTGGCCAACTCAACGAAAACACGGGTAAGGCGCGTCCCCGAGACACGCCTTTCGCCAGTTCAACAGAAAGCATGCTACTTCAAAAAATATTAGTCAAACAATATCCAAAAAAAAATATTAAAGAAAATTAGTGTCAGTTATATTAAATAGACGCAGCTGCTGCATGTGCTAAATTGTCTTAACTATTCCTGACATTTCTTGCGGCTGTAATAAGTAGCCGGAAATCATGATTCACGACGGTTGAAAAAGAAGCACGTTTTTTTTAAGAATTTACTTCTAAGAGATGTGTCATTTGCTTATTAAATTATGCATTGAAGATTGATGTTAGCAAATTTATTTTCAAAAGAGGTATAATTATATGTATAATTTTTAATAACATAGTACTTCAGATATATTCATATATTAAATATTCCCTTTAAAGAGTATTTTTAATATAAAATATTTTTTATTAATATAATATTTTATATATTCAAAGATAATTTTCAATCATTTAATATTGAACGCTCACACATCTGGTAAACATTTATAGTGCTCGAACCCTGAACCTCAAAATATAATAATAATTCTTTTATCACTAAGATTATTCGGTATGGTAATATAAAATATTTGCTTATAACAAATATGACCTAGTTACATAAATCAAACAATTTCACTAATTAAAACTTAAAACGATGATTTTATTTCTAGACGTTTCGAGTTCAAACACAGTACAATATTAATTGTAAAATATTTGATCGTTTATTATTAATTGATAAAAATATTTTAAACATATATTATCGGTTGTAATGTTTAACTACAATTAAATATAAATAATCTTGTGGATCAAAATCAATTTCTAGTTACCAATAATTTTACCATAAAAAATCTAGTATAATCTTTTTACTAAATTTTTGGATCGCTTGTCTTTGTCAATGATCTATCCCGACAGTTACGTGATGTGTGTGTGGCTGAATTTATAAGGACCTAATAGTCAGACAACATAGTATTACCAAACAAGATAAACTTGTTGAAAAAACGTGAAAAAAAAATGGTATTTTATATGTATTTCAAAATTTTAAAAAAATTTAACTGCCAACATAAATAAAATAAATTATTATAAGCCGAATATTCAAATATTTAAATGAAATATTAATTTACCTATACATCTCATTTAATAAAGTTATTATAAGAAACATTCTCTTAAAATTAATAATTGAAATATCATTCTTTCAATGGAAACACGCCACCTGAAGAGTAACTTCTATTAGTGTAACTTCTATTAGGATTACGAGTAATAAAATTGACTCGACTCGAAAAATTGATTTTTTTAATTTCGAGTTATTCGAGTCAACTCGAATTATAAATTGGTTTCGAGTCGAGTTGAAATTTTGAATGTAACATCCTAAACTATGGGTTAGTGACCAAATTGTAAAAATTCAAAAGTTAGGACTAAAGTTGAATTTATTAAAAAGTGCAGGGACTTATATGAAAATTTTGGTATAAAATTAAATTACAAAGAATGATGATTAGAAGGGGAAAATGGTCACTTGACCTAGAAATAAATTAAAAATAGGATATGACAAGGATATATATGTACGTGGGGATAATGATAAGGGGATATTTCTCCAGAAAACTCTTCATTCTTCTTTCTCTTCCCCGTGAACCTCAAAGGCAAAGGTGAATTTTCTTGTTAGCTGATTATTTGTTAATTTTAAGTGTGGGTTTGATCCTTAGGTGATACTTAAGCTTAAAGAAAGCTTAAGTTGTCTTATAATCAAAAGATAAAGAACTTATAAGAGATTAAAGAGAAGGGATTTCTAAATGAATTTATGGAAAATAGTTAATAAATGAACTTTGAGATAGAATTGGACTTGTCATCAACTTAATTAAGAGATATGAAGTAATAGAATTGAATTTAAAACATGTTGGAAATTGAGTATGATTCTTGAATTCTATGTAGAGAATAGGATTTTGAGGTTTAAGATGTGATAAATGAGTATAAACGAGTTTAAGCATATGTATGTGAGTTAAGAACATGAAAGGGAAGAAAACATGAAGTTGTGATGCTAAAAAGAGTGAATTTTCGTGCTTAAAAGTTATTTCTGGGCAGAGGGTATCAGTACCCATTCAACAGGTACTGATACCTCAAGAGTAAATTCAGGAAGATATTCAAAGGGTACCCATACACTAAGGATGGTATCGATACCCCTTGAATCAAAAGTTTTCGAATGTAATTTGTGTATTGATACATAGGTAGTGTACCGATACACCAATGAAGGGATGTACAGATACCCTATAGTGGGTATCGATACATTGCAAAGGGAAATGAAATTAGATCTTTCCTTTAATTTAAGAAATGAAAACTAGAGTATGATATTGGGAATACTGATATGTATAAATGTATAGTTAGACATCGAACGTGAGCAAGTTCCGGAACAACCATCAAGTTAGGATCGATCCAAAGAGATTATAATCATAGAAGTGGATTTGGAATTCAGTGAGGCTAAGGTGAGTGCAATTTAATTTGTACTTATGTTATCGAACAAACAATGGCTTGCGATGAGTCAGTGACAGAGTTAATATGGTAGGAAGTGACTCCTAAAATGTTATTTGATTTGAGATGCATGCATAACGTTATACATGAATGTTATATACATCATTGGATAGAATTTACGAATAAATCTATTTCCCATGTTTGAATGCATGATCCCATAAGTACAAGCATATGATTGATATGATTCTTATGTATGCATGAGTACATGAAAATGGGAATATGTGTCACATGTTATTCTATGTGATCATGATTGGTGTGAATACATTCATATGTGACAAGCTATGTGGTATTGACATAAGTGATTATAGGAATATGTAATATAAGATACGTGAATCCAATATAAGTGAATACATGGAAATAATATATAATTAATGTGATATAAGTGATTATGTAAAACTGTGAGATAAGTTATATGTCATTGATATACGGAATATATGAAAGTATGTATAGGAATACATGTATAAGTTTATATGTTATTCTATGTGCTATGTGATATATGTTACAAGATATTAACCTATGTGATATGGGTTATATGACAAGAATGATATACAAGTTATATGAGAATGAGTTATGAGATTACATGTTTATATGATACAAGTGATCTGAACTGTTATAAATGATAATGCCCATGATAGGTGACATGAGAGCTATAGGTATAGTTGGCATGCCAAGAGTCGAGGGTTACCTATGTTCTTCGAGACATATGGACAGATTACCTATGTTCTTCGGGACATATGAACATATTACCTATGTTCTTCGGGATATATAGACAGATTACCTATGTTCTTCGGGATATATGGATAGATTATTATACGAGCTGTGGTGACAACATATATGTGCACAACCTCAAAGTACCTATATACCTTGAGTTCTCAATAATGTACATGGGCCTATAAAAGATATCAAAAGTATTTGCATTATTATATGATATCATGTTATTATTGTTTACACTGAATCACAAGTGTACCATGGGCTAATAAAGAGATAATAACAAATACAATATATGTGATGTATATTCTTTTGGAGATATAAAATGTGTTACAGGAATTATACGATGTTATGTGTGTTTCTTTGTGAAATGATATATGTGTTATATGATATACAAAAATGATAAGTACAAGATTATATGATAAATGGGTTAATGATAATGATAGAGATCATGATAATGATGGTATATGTGCATGTATGCATTATATTATATGAAATGTTCTATGGTTTCTATTATATGTTTTATATGCCTCACTAAGTCAACGACTTAGCTTGTGATTGTTTCACACGTAGGTTCTGAGAAGAGAAAAAATGATCAAAGTTAAGCAAGACAGGTCAGTTCCTCCTTTCCAAAGATCAGATCAGAAAAGAATTTAATGGTATATATTTTGTAATACTGATTGTGGTTGGCATGTAAAAAAAAGTTTGAATCCGATATGCTCTGATCGATTTTGTAAAATCATATGATTGTATTTTATGTAAATTGTTCAGTGGTATTTAGTGAAAGATTTAAAATTATTCACTATTTTGTACAAGTAAATGTTTTAAAAGTCAATGTGACACCTCAGATTTGTATTCGGGTCGGGTACGGGTTGGGGTATTACATTTAATGGTATCAGAGCTATGGTTTAGCCGATTATAGACTTAAACTAAAGTCAAAATGTTTTAAAAGTATACATGCCAATACAAAGTGAAAAATTTTCTGATCTGATAGTGTAAGGAGTGTGTCGTCTTGTTAATAGAGTTAAATTATTATGTTAAATGTTTGAATATGAGAGTTTCCAAAGTGAAGCGGGAGGCGATAAACCTGAAGGTAATAGCAATTCACCTGCTCTGGCCAGATAGGATGAAGAGCAAACACCTCAGGGAGTGCCTGTATAAGATTAGAGAATGTTTTTCATTATGTTGAATGATATTTTGATGTGTTTTCAATTTTATGCTTCTTTAACTCATAGAATGAATGTATCGAAATAATTAAAAGAGTTAAGAGCACCTGAGTTCAAGGGTGAATTTGAGGAATATTATGTTGCTACAGACCTTTGGTTAAATGATATGAAGATAATGTTAGAAGGTTTTCACTGCTCCAAAGTGGAGAAGTTAAATTGAGTAGTTTCGTTACTACGTGGGCAAACTAGAGTATGGTGGACAAATGTCACCATGAGAATATTAAAAGATCAAGTGACGTGGTTATTGTTTGTATAAGAGTTCAAGAATAAATACATCGATTATCAGTTTATAAGACAAATGAACCTAGAATATACGAGCTTGAAACAAGGGAATTACACCTTGTATGGATATGAATGTAAGTTTAATAAGCTAAGAAGATGTGTTGCTGAGTTAATTCCGACTGAAAAGAATTTATTTGATTGGATGTTTAGGGCTTGCGCCTTAAATTAAAAGAGTGTTACTGGTTTTTAATTTGTTATCGTTTCAAGAAATGGTTAATCACGCTAAAGCTCTAGAGAGAGAGCTCAAAATGAAAGGTTTGGAGAACGAAAATCTCAAATAATAAAAAATAAGGTTTTGTGCAAGTAGTGTTGACTATCAAGGATATAAAGATGTGAAAAAATCATTTTGAGTGAAAAGGGAAGCTAAGACCTATATTCATTGGACCTTATGAGATCTTTAAAAGATGTGGATCTGTAGTATAACGGGGAAATGCAAATAAGATATGATAGACAGTTTCCCATCTCTTTGTGTAGTGAAAATTTGAGGTCGAATTTTCTTAAGGGGGAGATTTGTAACATCCCAAACTATGAGTTAGTGACCAAATTATAAAAGTTTAAAAGTTAGTGACTAAAGAAAAATTTATTGAAAAGTGCAGTTACTTATATGGAAATTTTGGTATAAGATTAAATTACAAAGAATGATGATTAGAAGGGCAAAATGGTCATTTGACCTAAAATGAATTAAAAATAAGATATGATAAGAATATATGTACGTGGGGATAAGGATAAGAGGAGATTTCTCCAGAGAACTCTTCCTTCTTCTTTCTCTTTCCCGTGAACCTCAAAGGCAAAGGTAAGTTTTCTTGTTAGCTGATTATTTGTTAATTTTAAGTGTGAGTTTTGATCCTTAGGTGATACTTAAGCTTAAGGAAAGATTAAGTTGTCTTATAATCAAAAGATGAAGAAGTTATAAGAGATTAAAGAGAAGAGATTTCTAAATTAATTTCTAGAAAAGAGTTAATAAAGGAACTTTGAGATGGAATTTGACTTGTCACCAACTTAATTAAGAGATATGAAGTGATAGAATTAAATTGAACATGTTAGAAATTGAGTATGATTATTGAATTCCATGTAGAGAATAGGATTTTGCGGTTTAAGATGTGATATATGAGTATAAATGGGTTTAAGCATATGTAAGTGAGTTAAGAACATGAAAGGGGAGGAAACATGAAGTGTTGAAGCTGAAAAGAGTGAATTTTCGTGCTTAAAAATTGATTTATGGGAAAAGAGTATCGGTACCCATTCAACAAGTACTGATACCTCAAGAGTAAATTTAAGAAGATATTCAAAGGGTACCGATACACTAAGGATAGTATTGATACCCCTTGAATCGAAAGTTTTCGAATGTAATTTGTGTATCGATACATAGGCAGTGTACCGATACACCAGTGAAGGGATGTACCTATACCCTATAGTGGGTACCGATACACTGCAAAGGGAAATGGAAATAGATCTTTCCTTTAATTTAAGAAATGAAAACTAGAGTATGCTATTGGAAATACTAATATGTATAAATGTATGGTTATGTAGACATCGAACGTGAGCAAGTTCTAGAACAACCATCAAGTTAGGATCAATCCAAAGAGATTATAATCATAGAAGTGGATTTGGAATTCAGTGAGGTTAAGGTGAGTGTAATTTAATTTGTACTTATGTTATCGAACAAACATTGGCTTACGATGAGCCAGTGAAGGAGTTACTATGGTAAGAAGTGACTCCTAAAATGTTATTTTATTTGTGATGCATGCATAACGTTATACATGAATGTTATATACATCATTGGATAGAATTTACGATAAATATATTTCCCATGTTTGAATGGATGATCCCATAAGTACAAGCATATGATTGATATGATTCTTATGTATGCATAAGTACATGAAAATGGGAATATGTGTCACATGTTATTCTATGTGATCATGATTGGTGTGAATACATTCATATGTGACAAACTATGTGGTATTGACATAAGTAATTATAGGAATATGAAATATAAGATACATGAATCCAATATAAGTGAATACATGGAAATAATATATAATTAATGTGATATAAATGATTATGTAAAACTGTGAGATAAGTTATATGGAATTGATATACAGACTATATGAAAGTATGTACATGAATACATGTATAAGTTTATATGTTATTCTATGTACCATGTGATATATGTTATAAGATATGAACCTATGTGATATGGGTTATATGAAAAGAATGATATACAAGCTATATGAGAACGAGTTGTGAGATTACATGTTTATATGATACAAGTGATATGAACTGTTATAAATGATAATGCCCATGATATGTGACATGAGAGCTATAGGTATAGTTGGCATGCCAAGAGTCGAGGGTTACCTATGTTCTTCGGGACATATGGACAAATTACCTATGTTCTTCGGGACATATGGACAAATTACCTATGTTCTTCTGGACATATGGATAAATTACCTATGTTCTTCGGGACATATGGACATATTACTTATGTTCTTCGGGACATATGGACATATTACCTATGTTCTTCGAGACATATGAACAGATTATTATATGAGCTGTGGTGACATCATATGTGTGCAAAACCTCAAAGTACTCATATACTTTGAGTTCTCAATAATGTACATGGGACTATAAAAGATATCAAAAGTGTTTGCATTATTATATGATATCATGTTATTATTGTTTACACTGAATCACAAGTGTATCATGGGCTAATAAAGAAATAATAACAAATATAATATATGTGATGTATATGCATTTGGTGATATGAAATGTGTTACAGGAATTATATGATGTTATTTGTGTTTCTTTGTGAAATGATATATGTGTTATATGATATACAGAAATGATAAGTACAAGATCATATGATAAATGAGTTAATGATAATGATAGAGATCATGATAATGATGGTATATGTGCATGTATGCATTCTGTTATATGAAATGTTCTATGGTTTATGTTATATGTTTTATATGCCTCACTAATTCAACGATTTAGCGTGTGATTGTTTCACACGTAGGTTCCGAGAAGAGTGAAAATGATAAAAGTTAAGCAAGACAAGTCAGTTCCTCCTTTCCAAAGATCAGATCAAAAAAGAATTTAATGGTATGTATTTTGTAATACTGATTGTGGTTGACATGTAAATAAATATTTGATTCTGATATGCTCTAATAAGTTTTGTAAAATCATATGATTGTATTTTATGTAAATTGTTAAGTGGTATTTAGTGAAAGATTTAAAATTATTCACTATTTTGTACAAGTAAATATTTTTAAAAAAATCAATGTGACACCTCGGATTCGTATTCGGGTCAGGTATGAGTTGGGAGTGTTACATTGAATTTTCGATTTACTCAAAAAACCATAAATTTGACTATGTATTTTTATAACTTTACAATTTAGTCCCTGATTTCATTATTTGTTTCAATTCCTTATTCATTTTAAGTTTATTTTTTTACCAAATTCAAACCACATGCTCCTAAACTATAGTAGAATACATGTGTACTTTCAATTCCTCTTTTTGATAACAAGTTTTTTATTTTTCAATTTAGTCCTTCAAATTTTCATAATTTCCTTATTTCTTCAATTCATCATTTATTTTAAGTCAATTTTTTTTATTAAATTTGAGCTACATGCTTCTAAACCATAGTAGAATACATGTGTACTTTCAATTCCTCTTTTTAATAATAAATTTTTTACTTTTCAATTTAGTCCTTTAATTTTTCATAATCTCCTTGTTCTTTCAATTTGTGATTTATTTTAAGTCCATTTTTTACCAAATTTGAACCACTTAATCATATATCACAATAGAATACATATGTAACTTCAATTGTTATTTTTTAACTAAAGATGTATTCTCTTTTTTATTTAGTCCCTTAACTTTGCATTTGACTCAATTTGATCTTTTGACTACAATTATTTGCAAATTCTTTCTTCTCATCAATTCTTTGACTCATTTATCTTCTCATCAATATTTTACCCTCAAAATAATTTCTTTAAAATATAATATTATGAACATATTTCATAATTTTAGATTAATTTTGATATAATAGTTAGATAAAGTCAAAAAATTGAAACAAATCATTGTCATAATACTATAAATAATTATAATAAAATTAATATAGAAACTCGAATAATTCGACTCGAAAAAATTTCGAGTTAAATTCGAGTTGTAAAATACGACTTGTCAACTCGAATAACTCAAAAAAAATTTACTCGACTCGATCGAATATTCACCCCTACCTTCTATGAACTAAAACATAATTCCGATACTCAGCAGGGGCTGGAAATGGCATCTGATTCCATTTCTATAAACTAAAAATTTGTTTGTTTAATCCTAATCCAGCATCTGTTCTTCCAACTGCTGCTGGTTCATGTAGCAAGAAAAAAAGGGGCCAAACTCATTTTCTTCTATATTTTATTGATTTCTTAGATAATGCACAGGTAGTTACCTTGCATACGGCGCTTCCATGTGTAGGAAGGTGGCAAGGATCAGTCGAGCAGTACTAGAAAAATGAGTCTGATGGTAGGACCACGGGGAGGAAATGGCGGAACACCTTGGGACGATGGGATTTATCATGGGGTAAGAGAAATCATACTTGTTTATGATCGTTGCATCGACTCGATCAAAGTGATTTACGGTAAGAACAGTAAGCCTGTCACGGCGGTGTAGGAAGAAGCAAGACAGCTGAGGTTAACCTAGGAACATTTTCCGTTTTGATGTGTTATAATCATTATAATCACTCAATACGATTTATGCTGTCCAAATTAAGCTAAAGTTCCCAGAAGAATAGTTGATCAGTGTAACTGGTCCCTACTGTCCTGTGGTTCAGGGACGTAACGTTTAAGAGTAACTGAAGAATGTTCAGTACATTGGGATCTGAAGGAACGCCCTTCTCTTTCTCCATGGAGGGAGGACTAATTGCGGGGTTCAACGGGTGAAGTGGATGGTATCTCGATCCAAACGGGTTCCATCTGTCTCGTGTTCAGTCTCCTAAGCTCTTTCAGAAGGTGCAGCAAGGATTTCTAAGGCATACCAGTAGCGACTCAAATGCACCCGTCTAGCCTAGTAGGATTTCAAAACGCCCCTTTCCCTTAAATGCATACAGATGCAGAAGTTCATCATGAAGATCACAGCAGGCAGGCACCTGTGCTTTTGAAACCAACCCAAGCTATTTTGTTAATAGCATCTCAAAAGCACTTTTCAACTGCAGCAAACAATGTTAGTAATACTAACCCTTAATCTAATTGATTTGTTCAACCGTACTTGCAAGATGATGATCCAAAATGATTATGTGCATTAAGCATCTACCTAATCCATACACTTCCTTTTTATCAATAAACCTAATCCACACACTTAATGGATAATAAATGAGTGAACCAATTCTCAACCCTCACAATCACAAGAATAAATACATTCTTTGATCATACTAATGCATTCATAGAGATCAAATCATCCCATAAACACACTAAAGGCACCAGATCATTTATATGAAACAAGCACAACATGAAACAATTGAAAGAGCACAATTCAGTACTATATGCACATACAACAAGATCTTTAACCATAAATCATAATACTAAATATCAGTCTTACAGTTTATCACAAGTTCATTCAAATGGATTCCACCATTTTTTTAACCTCGAGCCTTAAGCTCAGCAAGTCCTTGAGAAATCGTCCTCGTCAACCTTCTCCTGCGTCTTGGTGGGCACCGCATGAGCGGCGGGCTGTGGCAACCCAACAGAGACCTCCAACCCGTAATCATCAGCCACTTGTTGCATCAAGCTGTTGACTTCGCCTTCTGGTGTGGATAATGAAGTAGAGCCAGCCATAGCACTCTCTCATGAACTCTGCCTGGACCTCCATATTCACAAACTGCTTCTCGAATTTATCCATTGTCTCCGACATTTTCTGCAAATTGCCTGTATCATACAAAAAATTCACATAAAAATTAATTCAAAGTGTAGTAATTAAAAAAAGGGCTAATATAAATATCTGTATCTCCACGATAAACCCTAAAATTCCCCAGCTCCTACAAAAATCAAGGAATAAAAAGTGAAACTTTTGAGGGAGAAATTACCGGTGGCCAGGGACAATTCAAGAGACTTGACGATATTACCCATGGACTTGTTAATTGTGGTCATCTTAGACTGGGTGTCGAGCCTGAGAACCACAGCATCGAGTCGAGAGGCGAGACGCAGGTAGTTCATCTGCTCGGTGCGCTTACGTATGGCGTTCTCGGCGTAGATCCGAACACCGTCCATGTTACCTTTCTCGATCGCCTTCTTCACCTTCAATTTCTCGGATTTCTCTTCCTTTTCGCACTTCTTCGCCTGGCGTTGCGATCTGGTTCAACAGCTTCTCGGTGTTTCCCATGGCTAGATTTTTCTGGATGTTTGCAGAGAAATTTTGATTTTGAGAAAGATTTAAAGGAATTTTAATTCAGAATTTTGGGGATTTGTGTGTTTTGATCGCGTTTTGATTGTGATTTTTGATTCTTAGCTTCGTTTTTTTTTTCAAGGAAATTGGGACGCAAGTGGAAATGCAGCCTAAGGGTGTACCCAACTTCACATACGCCTTTTGGGCCTACAAAAGTCAAATTACCAAAAAAAAAACAAATAGGATAAACTACTTATTTAGTCACCCACATATTACCAAGTTATTTTTCTGATCACTAAATTGCTTTTTTTTCAGAAATATATCTAATATTATATTTCGTTTTTGTTTTGATGATTCCTCATTAAATTTAATTATTGATTTAATGAAAATATTGACGTGTCATAATATAAATGTGTTTATTATAGTATATTTTTCATGAGGTAACTCCTCCTCAGTATAGCACGTATCAATTCGAATTCCCATCGCCTGTCGAAACAAAGATCAACAAAGGCGATGCTTCCATCAATCATCAAAGCTAAGCTCAGACACAAAGATGTGTGGGTTTTGCTTTTCCTCCTCCTCTTTTTTTATGGGATTCTCTGTCTATTTATCCTCGAATCAGTTAAAATCTCAAAACAAGTAGTTTTTGTTTTAAAAAGAAGCATAATATTTAAAAACTCAAAATATCATCAGCCAATTCTCATAATCTGAGATGTACAGTTCTTCAGCCTTCAACTAGCCATAGCTATGCAATGACATGTTATGAAAGCTCCCATGTCGTACTTACCACTAACTTGACGAGCGTAAACCACCACAGTCTTAGCCCATCTCTTGATCTCAGCCTTGAACTTGTTCGAATCGAGATCTTTTAACGAGGATACTGCCTCAGCCGGAAGCTCCTTGAAGGAGAAACACTGGTTTAAGCGTCTGCGCTGTGTTCTTATCGCTAACATTGCCATTGACGGCTTCATTGTCATTACCGAGAGCACCCGATTTCTCAACGAACATAATTTATGTATGTGCAATGGGGACCGAAGAAGAATGTTGGACTTGAAATAATTGGTTTGCGGCCATTGAGCATTTACAAGGGTTGGGGTATTGAACTTTGATAAGTAAGGTCAGTACTTCAAGACGTGCAGCAAAAGTTTTCCTTTGATTTGAACTTTTCAACATTCTTGAAGTTGCAGATAGATTCCTGTGAAAGTTTGGTCCACTTTCATAATAAAACCATGTTTAGTATCCTACATATGCAACTTTTCAAACCCGAATCCTTCAGAAATAACAATATTCTCTACTACAAAGATCATCTAATGATAGGAAAAATGGTTGAGTAATTGATGCAGGAAATAATAACTTGCAAGAATTGAAATTTTGCTTGGCATGGTAATCAACTTTGAAAAAACACATGAAAATAAATATAAATTCTTAATGAAAGTATATTTTTATTAAATATGCAGATGACTGAGCTCGATCGAGTTTCTTAGATATTGAAAATAATGATGTACATGGTTCCCCAGAGTTGCTGTTGTATAGTGTTTAAGGACTTTTTTTACCCTCTCAATTTCAAGGCTTCACCTGACTAATTCAAACCGATAACCCGTATCACAAACCTGGTTTTGGTGAATAAACCTCCTAATGAGAACTTTATGCATACACAAAGACTCAAGAACTCAAGACTTAAACGATATCAACCTAACCTTTTTTTAACAATGGATGGCGTATAAAAACCTACAAACCAATGTATATGTATATAATTAATTAATCTATATTAAAGGGTTGTTTAAAGCGTAAAAGAAATTAAATTAAGTAAATTTTCCAAGTGAATTTGGTTTTCCAGAAGGAAAACACTTGGTAACTGTCATTATTTCTCTCTTGAAAATCACAAAGTGCAATCACACATTTTTAGAGGGGGTTTATTTTAAAAAAAAGATCATCACGTGAATAATATTTTTTAAAAAAATTTTATTTCTTTCATTTGAAGTGATTCTTTTAGGGGGGGAATCACCAAATAATGTTCAATTAAAAATTTTACCGGAGGAAAATGATCAAAATTTTACCATGCTATATCATTCAGAAAACAAACTAGCAAGGAGGCATCAATCTCTGCTTCATAATCTAAGATATGAAATGAAATCCACCACACCAGCCACAACCAAGATTGACAATAAGGTAACTTCAAAATTCGGTTCTAAAAAGAGATGCTAAAAACAACGAAATCACAGCATAATATGGGCTTTACTTCCTGTCATGGATCTTCAATGCTTGCCTGTTCCTCTTCTTGACACCAGACTTGGCAACTTTCAGACTCCTATGCACAGCACTCAGTCTTGCAAGGGCTGCTTTGGTTAAATCCGGCCTGTAGTAGTTGTCTGTCACCTGCAATGATTTGGAACATCGAGCATTAGATAGGAAATGACATAAAAGGAATGCCATGGTGAGACGAGACATAGTTATCACAAATACTAGATAATATAAACTGCAAGAACAGAATTTTAGAGCATTAGTGAAAGCTAATGAATTGAATCTCAAACTAGCATACACAGATTTTCAAAGATATTCTAAAATTCTTTTCATCAAACAAGCACGGTGAACTTAGGAAGCTCAGAAGCCAAGCGTAACAAGTACATTTCACAGAAGAAACCAACAAATGGATCCTCCTTATATGTTATAGCTTCATCACTGCAAGATAAAACTTCAAAAAGGCTCTTCCTACATACCTGGTTTTTAACTGCCTTCACCATCCTTGGGAACTCCTTTTTCATGACAGAGTTGTGGAGCAAGGTCGACGGTTTGTTCTGCTTCTTAGTCTTGGTGGTTGCTAGCAGCACCGACTGATCTTTGTCACCAGGTTGAATGGTTACAGTTTTCTTGTTTGCTAATCCTACAATTACACATATCCAGCAATGAACAAGTAATTTAAAACCCAAACAATGTATTTTGATGTTCAAGGATCCAGTAAAGCTCAGCGATTAAACAATATATAATACAATTTCAACATCATAACTTGTACAAGTGATAAATTTATATACAAATAATTTGCATATGCATATAACATAATCCCCCCTTCACTTTTACTCAACAATATCATGTCTTTAGCAACAAATCTAATATCAATATCATCGAGCTCGAGACCGGAAAACGATAGAAATTTGAGATCAAAACGATACCAGAGTGTTTGTAGGAGTTGAGATTGTAGAGATTGTTGGGCTCTTTGCTGAAGCGAACGCCAGCAGTTCCTCTTCCGAACTGCTTCACTAAGAAACAGTTGTTCTTCTTCACCACCTCCCAAATCAATTGTCCTGGGACTGTCGCCATTTTCTCTGCACCTCTCTGTACCAGATACACCACAGAATGCACCGCTGTTTGTAAGATTTAAAACAGTCTAAAACAAATCAAACAAAATAAATGACGAGTTATTAACACAAAGATAAGATCAGAAAATGAACCTGTTGGTGTTTAGGGTTTATGATAGGAAGACGGGAGCCGCAGTGAGAATGCAACGAACCTGTGAAATTTATGGAATCCTTTTTAGGGTTCCTAAGGTTGAAAGTTGAGTGTTGGGTTTTTTTTGGTTGTGTGGATCACGTTTTACGGCCCAATAACTTTTGGAAACTTAATATTGGGTAAAGTATACCAGAAGTCATTGATTATACATAAGTAATTAATTCAAACACTACACTTTGAGAAATTATAAACTGATCATTAAATTTATTAAACTATTATAAAATAATCACTACAATATTATAATGAAGGTAAAAATTTGAAAAATTTTATAACTTCTGAGAGTTTAATACACTCTGTCTTATATTATTTTAGAAAATAAACACCAAAATTCTATCACCATCATTTGGTAAATTTATCATCAAATATTCATTGATTTAATTTTAATGAGATAAAATATTATCAAATCCTAAGATATAATGAACTTAGAATAGAACAAAGAAAGAAAACATCAAAATTTCCAAAAACAAAACTGAATTGGAATCAATTACGAAATCTATGTCCCAAAGCCATAGAGGAAAATGTACAATTGCCAAAATTTAGGTATTTAAACCCTAAATCAACCTGAATTCATGAAAAAAGAAAAAAACACTAAGTCATGTATATTACCTAATGCCCCCTTTACAATACAACTAATGTTACATTTTCATATATACAAGGCCACTCGTTCTTCAGCATCCTTCAGTCTTTTAACAGTTTCCTTCTACAACAACCCAATGTCTTCTGTTCTGTGGGTTCTAAGATATTAAAGGCCACCTACCGGCCGCCAGGTTCTCTAGTTGAATTTTCGCTGTGGTTTAGATTGCTTACTCATGAGTTTCTTGACGTTCACGATCGGTCAGATGGCCGTGCTGAGCCTTTCAATACTTCATTTATCCTGCTGAAGACTAACTTTAGAGGGATACAAGCTATTACAGGACCTATAGGATTCTCCGCTACCAGTTTCCTGCCAGCCACACCAAGCTTCTGACCGGTTAATGAAGACAATCTTTGAATCTTCTTAGACAATAGACCAGATTTCTTTGCTTTTTTTTATTTACGAGGTGGGAGTTGCGATTGCAATTTTATATGCTTTCTAGGAACTCGTCCACCTGAATTTTGCTTCAATGAATGGTCAGGTTTAGTTCACACCATAGCAGCTTCTTGAGTTGGATTGTCATAGTAATCATCGTTCAAAGCTTCAACTGGAAGAGGGTGACCTCTTACGGCTTTACCATTCAGTTTACTCATGAGAGAAACTAATGGAACATGCTGCGGCTGATAGTCTGCTTTCACATCAATCTTATTCTCATATAATGATGATTCGGCAGAATATGTTTTTCCAGGGAAATCTGTTGTCTGATATCTGGGGTTTACAGTATAGCGGGACTGACGGTATGGAAGCGACCTTTGAGGGTTCACGGAACCATCAGGGAGTACTTTTGCCTCATTGACCCTCTCACACGAGGCTGCCAAGATTTCCAGTCCTTGAATCCATCAAGCTGATCCTCAACAGCTTTGCAGTCAACTTTCTGATTAGAGCCCTGAGAAAATCCATCCATGTGATCCACACCTGCCACATAAGCATTTGGTTCATCAACCATGTCAGCATATTTTCTAGGGTCCTGTTTCTGTTTTTCACTTATTTGTCTCGATTTCCTCTTTCCCTTCAACTGCCACTCTGCTGCACCTTTCTCTATCTTCTGGTTAATACTAGTTGTCCGAACATCCACTGATCTGGTAAAACCAGACTCATTATGCCCCCCAACTTCAGCTTGTCTTCCCATATCACCAACCTCAGGCGTCTCAGATGAACAAGATGCAAATATTGGAGAAAAATCTGTCAGAACCAAAATGATCTATTAGTCTCCAACTCTCCATAGAGGAAAAAATATATCGTATTGCAGCAAATATAAGAGAATAAAGAAAACGGAATCAGGTTCGAGGAGAGACTGCATACACATCGAGTCGTTACAAACTGAAGGTTTTTGCAACAAAAATCCTTAAATAAAACAATCACACAAGGAATACCTTCTTAGACAAAATGAACAATGCAAAAGGGAGCGGATAAGGTACTCTAAACTAGCCTTGTTTCTAACAAATCAGTTGTACCAAAAACAAATTCTGGTAGAAGAAGTGCATATAAAAAAAAGGGGGGGGGGATTCCTTAAACAAGGGGAATCTCGTGTCTTCATTGTAATTAAACTCAAGTCTCCAGGCAAATTGTGATTCAACAGGGACTTCTAGCAGCACAATTCATGTTAACCGTACAAATTATGCCCCTAGTAATATGCAGTTTTAAGTTCAGCTCTTTATTGTGTGTTAACATAAGCATCAATGTGTTTAACTTCCAGTCCAGTCGCACGCTCTTGACTCAAAATTTGTAGGGTTAGAGAATTCATCACGTCCTTGTATCACCAACCCATACGAAGAGTAATTCATTTTCGTGGCACACTAGTACAAACATGACAGCTTTATGTAGTTTTCAAAAGATATATATAAAAATCTTATCAAGGACCAACAATGATCGCAGCAATACAGCACTTGTGACAACAAAAGCTAAATGCAGGCAGGAATATTCCAAAGGATCCACACAAAACCAACATTATGCAGACACATTAGGAACATAGTGAACAATAAAATTCATGAAATAACAAATAATCTAACTCATCCATAATCCGCCCAGCCAAAAGCAACATACACCAAATAAAAGCAAAATCAATACAACAACAATTTGTAAAAGCAGCAAGACATGTTAGGCAGAAAATGCATTAATAATAAGAAATACTATAGTTTATAAATGTATAATCAATAATACCCGCAGATGGTTTATCCTCTCCAAGAAATGGCACATAAAATAGCCTGTCAGAAGATTCATTCCCAGCCAACTCTGGTATGCTCGAAATTTCACTGTCTTGTCTTATTATTAGTTTGAGAAGCATCAGCAGCAAGTTCTGAAACATTTAACGAGACACCATTCTCACAAGAAATTCCAGTACTATCTGAGTTGTTATTATTGTTGTTGTTGTTGATTACTGCAGAAATACTTTTCCGTGATTCATTAGAATCCATTCATGAAACCTTACTGTCAGTGGGTGAAGTACTTGAGCTTGGAAGTTCATCACAAGCAACTGGAACTGACATCATAGCTGTACTCTCCAAAACCTTGGTCAGTGGTCTCCGGCGATTTTTCCTTTTCAGGATTTCATTAACATTTGCCACTTGAGATCTCTTCCTTTTCAGTGATGATGAATGGTTTCTACTACCATTATTGGGACCCACATTAGCCAGGCAGTTGCTAGTGTTTGGTCCACAGAATGAACCATTCTCTTGTTGAACAGACTCCAGAAATCCCACGGCCCGGACTTTTCTCTTTGATCCTACACCCATGCCTAAATTCTCAAGTCCTTTCATTAGTTTGATTCCTTCTGCTCCATCATCCTCTGAATCATTTGGGGTTTTTCTTCTCTTTCTCATCATAGAGCTCCCCTTAGAACCATTAACAAGATTTGACTCTTCAAAGGATATGCCAGATTGTGATAATTCAGGAGCTGAATTCGAGTCATCAATGCCCTTTACGTTGGGCTCATCCATCAGAACCCCCTCCGAGAAAAAAAAATTCTGCTAGAAGTGTTCTAAAAACAATATGATCTTCAAAAGTCAATCCTTAAAGTCCGTTTCGAAACAGACCCAAGCCTCCAAAATAACCGAAAAGCAGTCAACTGCTTGAACCGATGCATACACCGTTCAAAACCTGAAAAAATCAATTAAAAAAACAGCTTATTCAGCATGCGACTAAAATCGTCAAAGAAAACCCCCAAAACCCAGAAAAGAGGAAGGCGTGGAAGAGAGATAAAACCTAAGTTAGCACTAATTTATGCAGGAAAACTGATTTAGATGCTAAAGACAAAAACCCCATTTTAAACCAAAAAAGAAAAAGAAAATAAAAGATCTGAGGAACTTTTTTTTCTTTCTTATTGAAAATTACTGTGTGTTTCCCTTTCAACTATTCAATTAAACGCCCATTTTTTCTGGGTTTTTCTTTCCATACTTGAAAACACTTGTAAGTGCTGTAAGCTTCATCTTTTCATGAATGATTTGTCAAAAAAATTCACTGGGATTCTCTTCTATTTCTTCTCTGCAAGTACATATAGGGGGTAGAAGGATAGGAGAAAGAGAGCCTTTTTTCTGAAGAAAACGAAGAACGGGGAAAGGCTTCTCTGATAGGACTTTGAATCATCAAACAAGTTATTAAAATTAGGGTAAACTACTCAGTTTTTACCACTAATGTTTTATAAGTTACAAATAGGTCATTAACGTTATCTTTTATTAAAAATTGATCACTCACCGTTAACATGGGAAAATACACTCGTGGCCTTAACAGCAGTTAACATTGCTTACCTAGATGATATAATTATAAAAATAATCCATGTTATTTATATATTCTTTCAATTTGATCATAATTTTAATAAATTAAAATATATTTATTTTTAATTCTTATAAATAATGATATATTTTTCAAAAAGGAATTCAAAATTTTAAAATTAGTTATAAAAACAAAAAATTAGCTTCTTATAATTTAATTTGTCATTAAATCTTTTAAATTAAATTTTAAAATTTAAAATTTGCGAACTGTTGACGTCGTTTCCTTCTCATTTTCCCTGGGTTCATCAAATGGTAATTCTCTTCAAACCTACTTACAACACTCCCCAACTATTCATACCCTACGGCTCTACTTATTAATGGTTTATGCATGTATTTCTTATTTTGCCTCATGAATCAGGGGAGCAAAAATCCAAGAGGTTAGTTGTTGCACTCGGAATCAACCTCAATTTTGCCTTTCTCATACTTCTCGCATTTGCACTACTTTGGCACAGAAAGAAACGGGAGAGGCCAACGATTCTGAATATTAGTGATTGGTGACAACAACTAAAAAATTGTTTAAAGTGTTTTAATGTTGTCACATGTATGTTGCAGACAAGCAGGAAGAGGACCTTATTAGCCTCGGTAACCTTAGAAACTTCACTTTCAGGGAACTCCAGCTTGCGACGGACAACTTCAGTTCCAAGAACATACTAGGCACAGGAGGATTTGGTAATGTCTACAAGGGAAAGTTAGGAGACGAGACCCTAGTGGATGTGAAGCGGCTAAAAGACTTGACATGAAGTTTCGGGGAGTCGCAATTCAGGACCGAGTTGGAGACGATCAATTTGGCGGTTCACCGTAATCTGCTTCGTTTAATTGGATATTGTGCTACTTCTCGTCTACCCCTATATGTCTAATGGCAGTGTGGCATCCAGGCTCAGAGGTTAGTCCTAGCTTGGCTGTTACTTTTCTCATTCAATTATCATGCCGGACAAGTTGGTTTTTTTAACTTCATTTGTTTTTTTTTTTCAGATTTAGGGATACAAAATTATTATTAAAAAGATTTATGTTGCGATAAAATTTAATTTAAAAAATTTAATGACAAATTAAATTATAAGACGTTAATATTTTTGTTTTTATAACTATTTTAAAATTTTTGATTTCTTTTTTTAAAAATATATTATTATTTATAAGAATTATAAATAAATATACTTTAATTTATTAAAACTATGATCAAATTAAAATAATATATAAATAATATAGACTATTTATGTAATTATACCATCCAAGTAAGCCTGTTAACTACTGTTAACTACTGTTAACAGGCCACGTGTGTTTTCCGTAGCACATGTTAACGGCGAGTGATCAATTTATAACAAACAATAACATTTATGACCGATTTGTAATTTTTAAAACATCAATGGTGAAAAAGAAAACTTACCCAAAAATTAGTGACCATTGGAGTAGTTTACTCTTAAAATTAAAACGAACCTTTTGCTGCCCTTTGGCTTTTTTGGTTGAAAATTGGGAGAAAGGAGGGAAAAAAAGAAAAAAATATACTAAAAACCGACAAGTTAGTGTACTCTGTTTCCGCACGTTAGTAACATACGAATGTTTTCCAAACCGTTGATCTGCACTGGCTGGTGAAATCTAACGGTGTCTAATCCATTTACATTTGAGGGAAATTAGGAGCTTATTCATTTAATTACTTTATTTTCTTGTGAACCCCTAACTTTTCTATCAAGTTTCCTCTTCCTATTAAAATGATCTTTCTAGGATTACAAGATTAACAAATACCATACTTAGGTTTTTATAATAAAAAAATGCGTACATTTGAATTCAATGAGCGATCTTAAGAACTCATCAAACAACTTTAGTGATAAAAAAAAAACGAATATTGTTCTCATCAAATGTCAGGTTCAAGCCACTGCAAAGTGTGAGAACGTTGTTCAATAATTAAATTCTAAATATATATTATCTTGTAATCACTTAAGATTATTCCAAAGAAAAAAAAAACTTACTTTTAATGTAATAGACATATGAATTCTTTGATTACAAGGGCGTTTTTATCTCTTCAAATTAAATGTTTCTATTCCAACCTTACAACAGTCATCATATATTGCTCATGCAAATTCCTATTCCAATAAAATTCTAAAATAACAACTCATCCATTTCCATGTCTTGCACTACCCACTACTACATTACATGTATGTTACAATGATAGTTGTCATGTCTCTAATATTTTTTTTTATCCGGTAAGGATTCCGATGACGATACGAAGATGTTGATGAGCTCTGCAGTTTTCCTGCTATGGAGTGAATGAGTCTCCAAATGGTGGTCATTGGTAGTGAAAAACAACAAATTAACTTTCTTTTTCTATACACATCCTTGATCAGTCATGGCTTGAGCTATGGCCAGAAAGGCAGAGATGACTGCTCCATGTAGCAACGCCCTGTTAAACGATAACGAAGAATGAGAGTAAAGAATAGTTATCTTGGAGTTCAGAAGAACATAATATCAGCTACTACCTATCTTGGTCCGACTCTTCAAGTACAAATGTTAGATGTTATTAGGACATGAGCATAGGATATGACCCTCTAAGACTCTCTGAATACATAAGAAAACTAAAAGAGAAAGGAACATAACTGTGTCGGATGTACCGACATGGCACCCAATACTCGCACCTGAGACTGAATAGCATAGGTCACTAGATCTTAGATTCTCAAGCAATGTATTTCCAGCTAATTATATTTTCCAAAGCCTGCCAAGATCATTAGGAGAGTATAAAGAGGATCCCCAAATAGCCACACAAAATAGAAGGGCTATAGAGTTGTTCTGGTCCAGAGCACAACTGTATAATATGTATTGTAGAACTGAATTCGACTTTAGAAAGAACAGCCGGACTACATTTTGGTGAAAGAAACTGGTAATACAAGATCAGCAGCATGTAAAAATTAGTATTTTGATTCATGTACTATTTGCCAAAGGAAAAGATTACAGAGCAAAAAAGGCCCCAGCCTCGCTTTCTTACTACTATGATGGCAGTGTTAGTGCTAACACCGAAAAAAAGAACTTACTTGGGACTTTCTTTCTGATAACCGAAATCATTGCTGCTTTGAGTGCTCTGTTGAATGTCTGCTTCATTGCTTCCTGCACGTCGCAGAGAAAATGATCTTCACCTAATTTGGTCATAACTAGATATAAAGCTAATTGTCGAGTTAAAGAAGGAAGAAATCTAAAGTTATGATTGAAAAAACAAAAGAAGCCAACTCAAATTCGCTAGTATCAAACTGACACTATGTTTACAATTTCAATACTTCCAATCATGACAAAAGGTATTATAAGTTGAACACATATAGTTACCAAGATCTGACTATTTCGACATTTGGACAGATCTATTACATGAACAGCTTCTTGGACAGATTGTATGAACCCAACCTCAAGAGGGTCGCTTTTCAGTGCAGCTTCAATAATTGATCCAGCTGTTTTGGACATAAGAGCTTCAATTGTGGAATTTTTTTTTCCCAAGGAATGTACAAAATGAATTTAAGGGCTAGACAGTTAATCCTTTTGTAAGAGGGAAAAGGAAACAAAAAGCATATCTGCAATTATCAATGTTAAAACATTTGCACGCTAACATCACATAATTAAAACAATCATTCAAAACAAAATTTTATAGAAGAGGTATTTAGTTCATGAAAAAACGAGTAGTAGTTAAAACCTCCAAAGTTCATTCTGAAATTTTCACTGTTAAAGAATTTGGGAGTTGAGAGACCATTGACATCTGCTTACTTTCATCTTGCTCTTCCGCAGAGGGTTCTAGTGATGATAGGCCACCAAGGAGAGGGGTGTTGGCAAATGAAGGGTCATCATCTCCAGGTCCAATTTCCAAATCAATCTCATCACCAATATCCCTAACCAAATCCCTTTGTGCTTGAATCAAATCCATATCATCCATGGAAGGATTCATCCCTAACCCACCACCTGGTAGCAGCATTAGCATGACCATTTCACCCACATCTTAAAGAACTAGGTTTCCTGCCAACATAAGACACCACATATTTGAGAAAAAAGAAATACACTTACTACTGAGCTTCCAACTGATCAAAGGGAAACAAAAATTCAGATTTCTCCCTGAACTAAAAGAAACTATGATATTTCAGTCATCATCCAAAAATCAAAAGAACAACTTGTAATGAATCTGGATGTTCGAAAGCAGAAAAGAGAAAAGTAAAATGGAGGAAAAGTAAAGAACAGAGTAGGGGAAGCTACTCTTGTGCACAGAATTGAGTACAACAAAGTATGGCGTCTATGTATAGTAACCGACGTAATCTGATTTGAGGAAACATCAAAAAGTGAGGTTTTGAGGGGATTTCTCTCCATCTAAAGAACAAATAAGAAAAGCTCCCAAACATGATAGAGTGGTCCTTTCACTTGTTTCCACTCTACCCTCATCTACTCTCCCTCCTTCCAAACATAATGTAAATGCATCAATTGCTTCAACTTCAAAGTATTACATTTTGTTGCATTTCAAACAAATAAGAACACAAAATTCAAAATTAAACCTTCTTTTCATTGCCTAGTGTATACATTTTTATTGGGATGGTTAAATAACTGCTGGTGACTAAAATAAGCATGGAGAACCTATGAACTCAAACCAGAAATAATCTTCAACCTTTCAACAATTCAGGGTAGTAAAACATGGTCAACTTGACACAAAAAGATCAAGCACATAAAAAAACCCAACATTCTTGTATCTAAACTTACTTTCCAACATATTTCATAACCTAACCAGTAATAACCTTTCTGGTTCCAAATAAAAGGATAAGCAAAGTCTGGCAGTAAATTCTATTATAAACACTTCAAAAATCGAAAAACTGAAATCAATCTCAGAGCAAGAAAATCAGCCATTGTTATATAATTCAAAGCCAGCCAGTTGACATAAAAATAATCAATAATCCCAGAACTAAAAGAGTGATGAATTCAGATTTTCAACGTATCCAGAACTTAATTTGGAAGTTCAAGTAACACCTAGAAGCTAAAATCAAGGGGAAAACAAGGAATTACGTTGGTAATGCTGGATAACGGTAACAACTAACAACTTTGATAAGAAAAAAAAGTGGCCCGAATTCCGAAGTCCCTTCAAATACTGGGCACTTTTCTTGTGCCCTAATTCTACTTTCTCGTTTTGTCTAAATTCGGTGGTTTGGGTACCGATATCTCCTCCCCTATCTCTATACCTACATAATATTTTCAAATCTACCACCGTCCACCACTCATAATAGGTAAAAAAATTTAAATCCGCACCCGCTCACTCGAGTATATTCTCAAATTCATCCCCACACTCACTATCCAACTGAAAACGTACATGGCTAGACCCGTCTAACAACAACCTTAAGTTATACATAATCAACAAACAAAAAACAAACACGACCATTAAGAAGCATAATATTAGTCTCTAAAATTATACCTAAATCTGTAATGGTCTAAAATTTAATTGGTATTTAGTTTGCGGGTGAATGTGGGGTGGACGAATGCGAAGCGGGCATATGCGGGGTGGGTAAGGTCTCAAACCCATCACCCACCCACTACCCGCGACGGGTACCACTTTCTAAATCCACACCCGCCCACTACCCACTAAAGTTATACCCATCTCCGCCACAATTGGAGCGGGTACGGTACAGAATCCACGAAATTATACCCGTTTGCCATCCCTATCCTCGGCGATTGATTTCGGTAAAAAGCATATAATGGGATAAAATTAAGGCTTAATGCCCAATTAAGTGCCCAAATTATATATTTTTTGCTAAATAAGTGTCTACATTTTTTTACATATTCGAATGTCTAAATTTAACAAATGTTAACACTTTAGGTGCCTGGACCATCAACCACGTTAGTTTTTCTCGTTAAGTGACACGTGTCACAACCTGATAATATAAAAATTATATATTTTTTTAAAAAAGAAAACATTTAAATTTAGAAATAACCCTTAAACTTAAACATATAAGTCGAGCATATTAGATCTCCCAATTTAATTTAGACCAAGTCAAAGGGGTATTGGGCTTAAATTGGCCCTAGAGTTAAGAGAAAATGGGGATTTTAATTTGGGATAAAGAGTGAGGGACCAAAAGTTTTAGTTTACCCATTTTTCAAATTCAAGGATAGAAACCCCTTTTTATAAGTATTTTTCACATGAGTTACCCACAAATAAAAACTCTTTCATTTTCTCTTATCTTCTGTCTTCCTTTTCTTCCTTAAAACAAGTAAAAAGGTGGAAGCTTTTCGAATCTCAAGCCCAGTTAGAGTCAACCAAGGTAAAATTCTTAACCTTCATCCATTAAGTTTTATTTCATGCCTTTAATCTCAGGTTTTTGTGTTGGTTTTAGAAAATGGGGTTTTGGGAGTTTAAAAAGGAACCAAGTGTTTTAAGATCGTTTTTGGTAAATTTGAGTTATAGAGAGTGTTTTTATGTTAAATCAAGTGCCTTGTTTAGATGGTAATTCATTTCTTGCCTTAATTAGAGAAGGGGTGAGAGAGTTCAAAAGCTAAAGATAAAGGAAAGGTGATTTCCTAGTTGAATTCAGAGAGATTTTAGCAGCCAAGGAAGCCATGTTACACACTCACAACTTCCTCATATCGGTTGTGGGTCATTAGAAATGAGTTTTACCTTGAGAGTTAGTTATAAAGCTTAGTGATGTATTTTAATGGTAAATTTAATGTTTGATGTTTATAGCATGTTCAAAAGCCTTATTTATGACTCTTATGATCACATTAGACTTAATTAATGATTGGAAACCTCAATAGACAATTTGGGGAGAGTTTGAGTGTCAAATTCGTGCCCAAGCAGGGCATTCTAGTCCATTAGTATCGGTATTGAAAGAACAATACGATATTGTTCTTTGTGAAAGTCTAAAACCCAACATTGTATAAGGGCAATATCAATACCCATTCAAGGAGTATTGATACTCGAGGTCCAGTATCAGTACCTAGATGGTCGATATCGATACTAAGGTATTTTTAAAAATATTGAACCTAAATTTGGTATCGAATACTCAGGAAAGTATCAATACCCCAATACCAGAGTATCAATACTTCCTAAACCAAGTAGTATATAGCAGAAGAAAAGTATCGATATCAGCAGGTTGATATCGATACTGAATGGTTGGCATCGATATCTACGGGCAGACTTGGATGAGAAATATGAGAAATGTTATGGGAGTTGAGGTTTCCAAAAGCTTATAATTACTCCCAAATAAAACTACAAGTGAGAACAGTAGTAATGTTTAACTCAAACGTGGAAATGAGATAAAGCAGGGTGAAATAAGACGAGTCTTGTTTGAATGCTCGGGAAACGATCAGAACACATGAGTTCCTTTAGAAAAGCTAGAGGTATCGATGTATAAATGTAGTTCGTATATCCTTAGGTAGTGCATGAGGGACTTTAAATAGACTAACTAGGGCGGGAGGTCCGATACTCGCGAAGGTTGGGATAGTCGAGGGTATGGTGTCCGATGCAGATATTCGGGACATATCCTCGGTAGACTAGAGAAGTGTGTGAGCTCTGAGATGCATAGATCCCTCAGTCGCACCATGATATCTACCATAGAGTAGAGAGTGAGTATACAAGTATACTCATTAAAGCAAAGCAGTAGACTTCATAGTTTGAGCCTTTCAGGGATATACAATTAGTATGATTTAGTTGTTAATGTGGCACTAAGCTAGTTAGCTCAGTGTTTGGAATTTGTTTTCTTATGCAGATTAGGTGGAGCTGTTGAGGAGCTTAGATTGACCGAGTTCCAGACCCAGAACAGATCAGAGTACGTCTCAAGTTTCTGAAGTGCATGTATATTTATAAACCATGTTGGAGTCATAAATGTATTTTAAAGTCAGTATATATTATTATTTTTTAATGTAAATGTTTATTTTGGGAGCTCCTCGGTGTATAGTTTTAGTTATATTTTTACAATTGAATTTATAAAGAAAATAGTTGTTTTAAAGTAAGAGAAATAAGAAAAAGGTTGGTCAGTCACTCTGATGGTTTCGTGTAGTATCATAGCCAAATTTTTAGAAAAATAGAAATTTAATAAAATGTTAAAATTTAGAATTAATTTGGTTGAAATTTAGGGACTAAATTGAAAAAATCAAAGTTGATAGACCATTTAAGGAAGTTTCAGATAATTCAAGGACTAGAACCTAAATTTTACCATTTTATTACCTAGTAAAATAAATTTACCCTAATCGGGTAAACCCTAAATTTCCCTAAATCAAATCTAATCCCTAACCCCACAAATATATTCCCCGTTGAATCTTTTACCGGCCAAATCCATTGTCGTCCGGCCTCCCCAGCCCGAGCCACCACCACCAAAATACTCACCATCGAATGGTGATCAAAACCCAACCCCTGATTCATCGAGAAACAGCGTTGTTCTCCGTGGATTCGACGACGAAAAACAGTCGAAAATCCTCCATCGTCAAATATATCTTCGTCAATTTCGGTCGCGTCCGACATTGTTTCGCATTACCGCTGCCTCCACTACACTCATCAGTGTCGTGCGATCAAAACCCGATCGATTTTGTTCATCGTTGACTCGCCGTCGCCAACCACCATTGGTAAGTTAATGATTGGTGATGGTCTGGATTGGTTTATGGATGATTTTGGATTAATTTTAGATATAATTGAAGCTAATATTGAATTGGGAGTAATCGACTGGTAAAATGGTTCCCGGATGCTACCATACTCCTGCAGTGCGCGTGGTGGTTTCCGGACGTTCCAAGAAAATTCTGGAACCTGTCCAGGAAGAACCGAACTGGGTTGACCTGACCCGAACCAATTTTACCTGACTCGAACCGTTGACCTGATCCGAAACTGTTGACCTGATTCGAACTGTTGACCAGTCAGACCACTGACCTTGACCGGGTTAGATCGTTAACTTTGACCGGTCTGACCGTTGACTTTGACTGAAAAAATCAAAATTTTTGAAAAGACATATTTTATGTTTTTCGACGTCCTTAGCCCAATTTTGAAGTCTGTTTCCTTAAATTCTAACCTGAAAGCCTCCAAATTGACCGTCAAACCTAAATATGCTTACATAATCAAGTGTTTTAATTTTGGAATAATTAAATTAAGACTTGAGACTGGTTAATTGTTGTTATTTGAAGGTATTTGAGACTTATCTGATCGCTCGCCAGCTCGACCCAACTCTTCTTTATCCGTTAGATCGCGTGAGCCGATAGTCACTCGTATGAACCGTGAACTTTATGAATACCCCGATTGGAATATTACTTCAATATTAACTCAGTTTGCTATTAATTAGGTTTGAGCACTGTAGTAGAGCGAGACAAGGCTGGTGTTCAGTAGTTTTGCTGTGTGCCCCTTTTTTCATGAGGTGTGTTCCCTTTGTGCTACCCGGTTGTTTTATATGATTTAATATATGTTTCACTGAAATTTATGATTCAATGGATGATGATTCATGAACTTTGATGGAATGATGCATGATATTTGTTGAAAACATTTTGATGTTTCGATATAACAAATAAAGTGTTAATTAATTTTAAGATTTATATTCGATTTAAATATTATATTCGATTCAATTATTCGAATATCACTAATATTACCCCAAGTTTTCAAATATCAATTTTTACTCCTTACTAAATGGAAAACTAATATTTATACTTAAAGAATTTTTGAAATAATTTTTACAAAGTATTTCGAACCATAATCGAGTCAAAATTAAGTTTTTAATAGGGAGGTACCGATACCTCTTTAATGAGTATCGATACCCCTCAAACATCGAATGCAAAAGAGGTACTGATACCCTACAGGGTACCGATACCCCTTTATATAGAGGTATCGCTACCTAGCCAAAAGGTACTGATACCCCTCATTTGATTTTGACTCCGAGAAATAACAGAATGCAAAATGGGCACCGATACCATGACAGGTATCGATACATCTTTACATAGTAGTATCGATACCCCCTTGAGAGGAATCGATACCATTATTTTTGCAACAGTCGAAATATTTGAATTTTATACAGGTAGTATCAGTACCCTTATAAAGGAGTACTAATACCCATAAGCTCCCAACAACTTTTTGAAGTGGAAAACATACAACAACGGCTCTATTGACTTCATGATCATCCTCAACGTTCAGAATTCATTCAAGGGGTATTTAAACAAGTCTTGAAGCCATTGATGAACAAGAAGAAACAAGTTTTGAGAAATAATTCAAAGAGAGAAAGGCTTAAACTTATTGTTTGAGTAATTCAAGCCAAAATCCATTCAATATTCATTTTGCTTTCAAGAACACCATTTGTGCTCAATTGTATTCATTCTTGAGTGTTCTTTCTTTGTTCTAGAATTGTACAAACATCTTACCTTGTGAGGTTTTTCTGTAAGTTTGTAAAATTTGTAAGTTTCTTTTTGATAAGAGAGTGCCTCAAGAATTTGAGGTATAATTCTTGAGGGAGTTGTAAGGTTACTGTTTGTCCTCAAAAGAAAGACAAATTAGTGAAATTGTGGAAAATCCTTAGTGCAGATAGCTAGGGTAGTGGACGTAAACTTTGGTTGAAAAAGTCGAATCACTCTAAATCGTTGTGCAAATCTTTTCAATTTTCTGTCAAAGCTTCCACCAAAACTTTAATTACTAATTCACCCCCTCTTGGCTATTTCATCTGATCGATTAACTCAACAATATTTGAATGATTGTTTTCACCAGACAATATGATTTTACTGAATAAGGATAAGGGTAAAGCTTTATCAGGAGTTCCATGATATTTTACTGGATTATTACTTGATTTCTTTCCATATTATGTTTTTAATGCACTAATGGGACACACTAAGCCTCTAGCTCTCTTTTCAAACTATTTTACCCCCTTTTCAGATACTTGTGGATAGGCATTCGTATCAGGCACTCGGAGGATCGACACATTCTTGAAGTACTTTTTGTTGTAATGTTTCTATCTTCCGAATTGCTTTCATTATGGTGACATTGATAAGTGTTTAATTTAGTTAATATTTTGATTTTAAATTACCCCTTAATCATTGGTTTTTGTGGCTTATTTATGCGTTTTGATTCATTTTCTGTGTAGGACGTCAGATTATGGAAATTGCATTAAAAGGACATAGTTCTACAGTTTTTTTATTTTCAGAATCAAAGCTGAATTAGTGGGCATCAAACATCTGACGTTACAATGACATCAACACCTTCTAGAAGGTCTAGTCAGGGCTTCTAGAAGAACGAATTGATTAGCCGCACGTTTCTACAATTCGAATTTGAATTAAACTGAAGGTTTAGGAAAATATTTTAAATATTATATTTTATCTTTGTTTTAGGTATTTTAGTTTAAATAGGTGTTAGTATTTCAATTAGGATTTAAGATATTATTTTAAATAGTATTTTATTTTATTTTAGATATTTTAGTTTAAATAGTTTTAAGTATTTTAATTAGGATTTAAGATATTATTTTACGAATTATATTTAGCTTGTTTTTAGGAAATTGAAGGCTATAAATACCCTATTAGGATAAGCCTAGAAACACATCTCTCTCATATGAGAATAAAATCTTTTTTTTCTCTCTAGCTTACTCTCTATTTTTCGCATACTCCTTTATTTTCCTTTAAAATTTTGTTTTCAAATATGCTAAGTATGACTTTGGTCATGCTTAGCTAATTTTCTTTTAAGCCGAAGGCTAAAGCGAAGGCTCAATTCAAAATGTGAGAATTGTAAGCCACTTAAATCACTTCAGATTTCTCTCTCTGTTTTCTGAGCTTACTTTTCAAATCAAACCAATTTTTAAAACTAAAAGTTGACATTGGTCTGGATGTTATTATGGTTAACGTTGGAAGAAAGACTGGTTTATTGAAACACATTCGACTTCCCGAGAATATACTTAGCAAAATTGTTTGCTAAAAGGCACTACAAGAAAATATAACTTTAATGACACACAAACGATGACACACTCTAATTTATGACTTGCAAAACATGTGTGTCATAAAAACAATGTCATGTTTTTTAAAATCTGAACGATTTATGACTTACAATAATATGTGTCATATTTAATAGTCATAATCTAAAAAATTTATAAAAACAGAGTATAATTTTAATTGTGTATCATCTTTAAGAGTCTATTCTAATTTTTTCCCTTTATTTTCATTCTCTCCCGCTTCTTCCCTCGATAATCAGTTCACGCCGCATGCTTCCCCTTTTTCTCTTTTTCCCTTTTTCTCTCTGCATCAGTCTACTAGTTTTGCCAATCACCACAAGGATTAGGGTTCCCTTGAACTCTTCCGCCACTTCCACTGGGCTTTTTAGTGAGTATTAACTCTTTGTTTATCCTGAAATGGTAGAAATCGGAAGAAACTAATCTAACAACATAATGTTGTTTTGTCATTGCGTTGTCATTTTGAAGTTGCTTGGCTATCCAACTGAACTTGGTGCTCTCATAATTCGAAATGGTAAGTGGCTGAGTCTGTAGATTATTGGTTTCTGAAGTTATACCCAGCTGATGGTGTAAGGGGTTTTTTTTCTTTTTTTTCTTTTTTACACAATAGTAAGATAGATCAGTCAGATATTTTTGCTATGTTCCTGTACCTAATTGCTTTGTTGTAATGAATTATTTCTTTGATTGTAAGCATGGACTTTCTTTCTTACTTTTTTTAAGCATGAGTCATTCTGCCATAAAGATTTAGACTGGTTGAGATTACTATGCATTTCTGGAAATAGAAACGGTTCATGAATTGTGAAAGAAATAGATATGATGAATTTTCCATTTTCATTGCTCAATGGGTTTTGGCATTCATTGATTTGTTGATTTATATTTCCCCATCTTTAGATAGCCTTTAGACAAATCCCGATTAAATAAATCTAAGTTTAAGAACATGAATCTTTTTTAATATGGTTTTCTAATATCCATTTTTCTTTTCCTTTCCTTTCAGATGCTGTTAAGTTATTGAAGAAAACCTATTTCAGTGGAGGTTTGTACCTATAAGTCTTATTGATGATTACATATACAGTAGTTGTTTTGTTATTTAACTATAAGTGTTACAGGGACTGTTGCTGCTTCAATCGCTGATATTGACTTTGTCAGAAGACGAGAAGGTGTTGAGGAGTATTTTGAGGATAACACCATTTCATTCCTTAGCATAGCATCAATTCGTAATGGATTTAAAATATTGAATTCCCTCACCACATCTGCAATGTGCCGGTATGAAAAATTTCATTTCTATAACATTGCAAAGTTCAAAGATTGTATTAGGATTATTGAGTTTATTTTCTATTATATATCTTACATCATTGCGAATGTTCATATGATAGCATGTTTTCCTCAATTATTTCACGACTTAATTATTCCGTTTGTTAATGTATTTTCGGTTTCTATTTCCCATGCTTGATTTTCTATTTCACGTCCTTTGTTTTTTTTTACCAATGATAATCAGTTTTTAAAGGTAAAGATATTTATTTATTGAATTATAATAAAATGAAGCATTGCTAGAGGCCTCATTAAAAAACCTCCCTAATCCTAAGTGGAGGAAAAAGAGTGCACCCTAGAAATGGCAACATCGACATAATACTCATCTAACTTAGGAAACATATTTTAACTCCTATTAACATATTGCTACCTCGTCTTCTCTAACACTGTTCTCTTCTAGGCATACTATGTCACTTACAATGTTTTTGAAGAAGCAACTCTTAGATTTGCGACATGAAAATAGAGCAAGTGTCTGCACTATTTATGGCAATTGTGCTCTGAAGGTTAGTTGCATAACTTAAAGGCAATAGATTTCCTCGAATAAGCATTAATTATGACATATTATTACTGCTTCAGATGTACTTGAAATGGGAAAAAATATGGGAATCTTCTCATGTTACTTTTTTTCCTCTTTAAAATCCATATCATAAGGCATTTCAATATTTCAGGTTGAATAATGCATATTGCTTTATGTGTGGGATTCCAATGAAGTTTTTGGCTTATAATTGCTCAGTCTGGTCTATTTGGATGTTTGAAGCTTTATGCTATAAGTTGCTTTGATCGTGCTTTCCATTCTTTGCATTTCTTTTTTTTAATTATTAACCTTTCTTTAAATGTTTTGCAACTCTTCTCATAGGTTTCTATGCATGAATCTAGCTCCATTGTCTCGTTTAACCTGAAAAGACCAGATGGCTCTTGGTTTGGATATCGGGAGGTGGAAAACTTGGCATCTTTATATGCGATTCAGTTACGGGTAAACTCTGAGAAAATGTCTAGAGCAAGCATAACTTTATAAACAAATAGTGATTTGTGTTATGGTTTAGTGACTGCTTGTTAAATGCCTTTTTTTCATATTGTCTTGTATATTCCAGACCTTACAAAGTATTTGGGAAATAAAAAGTATGCAAACACCTTTATATGTTGTTTATAACCTTAAAATTCTTTGGAATAATACGAGGCAACTTTCTAGCTTTCTGCTACTGTATCAATTTATTTGATCTAGGAAAACTGGTGTTAGCTTATACAATGTCCTAGGAAAACTGGTGTTATTGATTTTGATGAATATTAATGCAATAATTGACTACACTTGTGTTACTAGCTTTGTGATGGTAATTCTTTTTCCCTTCCGTTGCAGTTTTGTTTTAGACTGGATGCTTTTGCAATCTTGGTGCTTGCAAAATATCTTGGCTTGTCTCACTCAAATCTTCTTTTTAACTTAGAGGTATGCCTTTCTTTGTTTGATTGATAATCTTTTACTACATTCTAGTGGTTGAGTTATACGGATGTGGTTGATTTACCAGGAAAGAAATAAAATAAGCTTTGCTTTGAGTTCAGGCTGGGCATGTTTGCTGGGATGACAATGATGTAATAAATGGAAAACCAACTAGAGCAGTTAGAGTATGGTTACATGTCTACTTATGAAGTTGATAAGGTAGTTATTTTTTAATTTTTTGGTTACCTTTTGAATTCTGCCCTTTATTTCTATTCTAGAAAAAATAGATGAACTTTTTTTCTTCTTTTTATTGTATTCATGCATCAGCTGTCAAGTGAAATATAACACAGAAGCTGAACTTGTGTTTAGTCTGTTGATTTCCATAGATAATAACATGTTGAGATATATTTGGTGCTTGTTTCTGTTGTTCTGTTTGATGGTATTTACTGACTGTTGCTTTTCCTCCGGACAGAAATTTATTGATTTTATAATAAGTTCCTTTGTATCCATGCCAAGAGAGTTCGAGAAAGGGTACCTACTCAGATCAAAGTCAATTCAATGTGTAATTGAAGGTTATTCAGTGTTTTGGTTCATTTTTATTGCCAAGGAAATGAAAACTATTTGTTAGATTTTCAAGTTCTCATTTGCTTGATTGGCAAATCATTCCTCTGTTAAGTAATTCTATTAGTAATATGGTGTCATTTAGACCATCAAAGAACATATTAATTTGAATGGAACATGGTTTCATATAGATCTAGATGGATTCTGATTTTGTATGTAAATTTATCATTTAATTTTCTTATTTCGTACCTTGAATACATATACTTTTTTAATGTGCCATTATACATATACCACCAATGTACATACTTCATTAAGTTTTGCACGGTGCATCACTGACTTTTCTTTTAAGATGAGATACCTATTTCTATCATAATTTTTTGTATGAAAGTTGCAAATGACATCAAATTGTCTTCATTAAGTTTTGCACGTTGCAGTTGAGAAGGATGCCAATAATGAGTTATCAAATAGTTTCTACGATGATGCACTAGTTCATCTGCCCCTAATAAGGTTTCATCTGCTTTCAGATGTGAAGTATTTGTGGCTTTAATATCAGCACAGTTTGTTTTAGTCTCATTAATTCTTTAAATAGCGGGCCAATTAAAGTTCTTTGTAATGAAAATGTAGTTTTTGAGATTATATTATTGATGAAAATGACTATTTTACAAATACTTCAGTCTCAAGTTACCTGTACCTATTTTATCACACTTACTATAGTCATGAATTTGTAGCTTGACATGCATTACTGATGATGCACATCATGATTAGCTTGGTAATTGTCCTACAAATGTCTTGTTGTAATGAATTGGTTTGTTTTTATTGTGTTGCCTGTTTCAAGACTATTAAGTAATTTTTTCACTCTTTCTTGTTGCGGGTCCCATGCTTGCACTGTATTGTACATAGGAAGCTTGCAGTGCATGAATTTCTGCCTAGCTCCCCAATACTGGAGGTATATACATGAGAGATTTATGGATTGCTCTGCATTTTTCTTTCTTAGGCTGACTAGTTTTCAGTTCAATACTTCTAATAGGTTCATTTCAACTCTTCCTTTCAACTCCCATATTTGATTGTATGAAACTGATCGACGGGTTCACACTCAAATAGACGATGTTGCTGTCGGGAAACTATCACTAAATCTAATAGGTTTAAACAAAGAAAGTTCATCTGTTTTTGGCACTCGACTTAGTCAAACTTTTAAAAACTTGCCACCTTTCACTAACTACATGCCTCTCACACTAGAATATCTAAACACTGTCTCTCTTGCCCCAAAAAAGGATTATCAAACAAACATGTATCCTTAATCGTATCCATGCAACTAGGGGAAGTTAATGTCTGTAAGCATTAAGAAAGCAGCTTTGAACCTTCAGCTTTTTCTTTTCTAAATAACTTCACGTTGTATTGCCGATTGATTCATGGAGTTCTTCAACTACCTATGGGCTCACACTTGATGGTTGATGAAACACAACTAGAATCAGGAAGCCTTAGCTCTATTGGAATTGAGAATACAAAGTTGCTGAAAAATCTGATAGAGTTTCAAAAAGTAAGTTGTCACTTGGTTTGTTGAAACATGAGTGCATGTTTGTGCATAAATATAATAGACCAAGGAAATCTAATATTGTTCCTTCTTATGTAATTGTATCATTTCAGCATTCTTTTGCATCTTCTGAAATACAAGTTGCAGAAGCACTGGAAGCTTGGATATGGTATCTGGCTACTGTTTGATCATTATCGCACTCAATTGGTTCAGATATGCATAAGGTATGAATTGAAACTTGGGAGAATTGCACTTAGTAGTTCTCTAACTTATCAAAGTTCTGCAGAATCATAACTAGTTAACAGACTTAATAGTATGCAATGAATCTTCCAAGTTGTGTTCTTTTTACTTAGTAGACAAGGTGTGAATTTGTCTATTGTCGGCTTCACACCACATAAGATGTACAAGTATGGAGCAAATGGTGAAACTGATGATATGTTGGAATACCATGCTACTTTTGATTTTTCACAAGACTCCCCTTTAGTAGAACATGATGATGATTTCTTGTGTACACGCCCGAATGGCGAGGGTATATTAGTAGAACTTTATTATGCCGTGATATTTTGTATCAACATATGATTACAATATTTTTGATAACTTAATGTGAATATATTGTATGCAAATGGATTTCTTATATATAATATGATATATATATATTTAGTATTATGAGGCATTAAATGTTATTTAGTTTGATTATTTGCCAATCTACAATATATATATATATATATATATATAATAATTTACGAAATACAATCACGACACACAAATGTGTGTCATCTTTTTTAATGACGTGTGCTTTAATGACACATAATGCAAGTCATACATGTGTGTCATAAATTTATGACACACAAATGTGTGCCATCTTCATTTATGACGAGGGCTTCAATGATGCTAAATGAGCGTCATAAATGCGCGTCATAAATGTGTCATAAATGTGCGTCATAGATTTATGACGTACAATTGCGTGTCATCCGAAATTCATGTCGGTGGCTTCAACGACAGGCATTTGTGTGTAATCCATACCCATAGATGACGCGCAATGCGCGTCATTAAAAGGGATTTTTCTAGTAGTGAGGAAACCAAGATCGAAATCAGTTATTGTTGAAACAACATAATCCGATTCGGCAGCGAATGATTGTCCTTGTAAGACGACGTGAATCTTGTAGTAAAAATATGTTTCGATGATCAGAGGAATTTGAGACAAAACTGAAGTCTGAGGTTGTTTTTACCATAAGTTTTATTTATCCCAATTTATTTATTTTTTTGTTTATTTATTTTTTTATCTCATTATACTTCTTTAAATAATTTAAAACCCCCTTTTATCTATATTACTATTTTTAAATTATTATTTATTATTGTATTATTTTAACTATTTTTTTATTTTATTTTATTCTATTTTTTAATCTCATCTGGAATTATATTCTTCTAAAATCAAGAGAGAGTTTTACTAAATCAGAAACACCACAATCCCTGTGGATTGACCCTGCTTCTCTATACTATTTTTTTCTTTCTATTTATTAAGAAGCCAAAATTATTTTGATAGCAAAACGATGATTATCAAACTGGCGTCGTTGCCGGGGACTAACGGCAAGTACTGATTTATTTTTTTAGTTTTTGATTTATATCCAGAAGAAACCCAGGTGAATTAGCATATCTAGATCTGGAGATCGAAGCACAAATATGAAGAATCCACACACAAACGCTTCGAGAAAAAAGAAAAAGACAAGAAGAACAAGAGCAGAGTTTAGAAACAGAATCAAATCTGGAAACAAACTCTGAAGCAGACACATACAACGAAAATCAAATTCTGATGGCAGAAGAAGAAGAACAAACGATCTGAGAGCTAGCCACATCACTTGTCACTTAGACGCCATTATGCATCAATTTTCCTAGTGGAGAGACTCCATTTCAATTAAAGGCAGGACTCATTTATCTTCTTCCCATCTTCCACGGCTTTCCCACTAAAGATCCGTACAAACACTTGTTGGAATTCTACATGGTTTGCACTAGCATGAAACCACAGGGAGTTACTGAGAATCAAATTAAATTGAGGGTTTTCCCTTTATCTTTAGCTAACTTGGCTAAAGAATAATTATTTATTTACCTCAAAATTCAGTTAATTCATCATGAGTCAAATTTTTCTTGACAGATTCTTTCCAGAGGCTTAAGCAAGTGAGTTACGAATGAGCATTCTTTTCATTCAATAAAAGAGCGAAAAAAGTCTTTATGACTATTGGGAGCGATTTAAAAAGCTTTGCGCACGTTGTCCGCAACACGGATTAAGTGAGCAACCATTATTTCAATAATTTTATGAAGGTCTTTTACTAATGAAAATGAAAATGGTAGATGCCGCTAATAGAGGAAAATTAGTCAACATGACCCCAACAACAACAAGGGAATTGATTTCAACCATGGCATCCAACTCTTAACAGTTTTCAAGTGAACCCAACAGACGGATTCACGAGATAAGTACATTTTCCCTTGAAAATAACTTAGACAAATTAATTAAAGTAGTTAATTCACTTGTTGCAGGGAACTCTAGAGCAATAAGAGCATGTGGGATATGCATGAAGCTAGACCATCCAACGGATTGCTGCCAGCTGATACAAGAAGGAGGTAATGCAGTAATCAATGTCGTAGGGAACTTTCCAAGTCCTCCACAAAGACAATACAACTCATACATCAATACTTATAATCCAGGATGGTGAAATCACCTAAACTTTAGCTATGCAGCAAATCAAATGTCAGTTTATCAACCAAGACCTCCTCCTCAACAGAAAACGCAAAAACCATCATTGGAGGAAATCATAGAAAAGTTAGCAATTTCACAAGAAAAGTTGGTTACATCCAAGGAAAAGCTGGTTGCATCCCAGGAAAAATTCCAAAGCCGAACTGAGACACATCTTCAAGAGTTGGATAACCAAGTGAGCCGACTAGCTCAAACTGTGGGAAAATTAGAATCACAAGGAAGATTGCCTTATCAAATGGAGTTAAATCTAAGAGATAATGTTAGTGCCATCACACTCTAAAGTGGAATAGTCATCTCACCTGAAGTTCCAGCAGAAAAAGTCGCACATCAGGAAGAACAAGAACCATGACCTACATTACGTGCATTAAAAAGTCCCTTCTAATCATACATGGATTTCTAAACAGAAGAGACTATCTTTAGATTTCATCCCGCACATCAGGATTAATCTTTATTTGCAAAAGGTTTTCTAAAATCTTTAATGTATGGTAGAGAAAAATAATAAAGGGGGGGTTTAAGACGTAAATTATGAATGACGTCTTGAAACCAAAGAAGGATTCCAGTTAAAAACCTGAAAAGGCGGCTCGAATATAAAAATTGTGCAGTTGAGGTGATCGCACAAATTCCTTGATAAGACATCACACAATCTGAGTGTGACCATGAGAGCTGTGAGTCAGAGAACACTTCCAGTAGAGAAGCATACAAGCTACCCCATCAAATCAGCGAAAATCAAAGAAACAAGAATGTCAAACTTTTGACTAAAAACAATAACCTGAGACATTTTACCATTTCCTCACCTAACCATTTTCCAAAGATAGCTTTGATCTTGACACTTGTCAAAAAGCTATAATTTATTTAAGGATTAACAGTGTAATTAATTCTTTGATATCCAATGAATTATAGTTTTATGATTTGTCACAATTGTAAAACCTAGAAATGGGTAATATTTTCAAAACTTTTGATTAAACATTTTTCAAAACTTTTCTAATTGATATTTTAAGATCTTGAAAATAAAAGAAGAAGAAAAACACTTTTCAAACAAGACAATCTCTCTAGAGTAGATCTTGGTAATTGGCATGTGGCTCTCAGACACAAAGCTCATGCTCAGAGTCAGCTCTGAAGCAAGCAATGAGGAACAGTGGGGGCATCATTAAAGATTCAACAGCAAATGTTGAGGCATCTTTGGAGATTCAACATCGAATATTGAGGCATCTTTGGGGATTTAACATCATGATGCGAACGATAAGATCTTCTGAAGGCATTTCCTCCACCAGCAGGAATAAGCAGATCATTAGTATCATTTGTTGTTGTTTTTCTCAAAACAAAATGTTGTCTCGATTGAGATAATTTTCTTTCAAAACAAATGTTGTATCATTTGAGACATAAAAAATCTTTGAGTTTGTTTCTTTGGAAACAAAATTTTACATCTTTTGAGACAGCTTCTTTTGAAGCATCATCTCTGAGTCGGTTTCTTTTGAAACCAAAATCCCTTAGATGACCAAGACTCTTGAACATATGAGCAGTGTCATCACATGATCAGATCTCCTTATTATGTAGGAGTTATGTCAACTTAGATAACCAATCGTCCTCATCAGAGTGGAACCATGTTATCACCTTTAGATGACCAAGACTCATGAACAAATGAGCCGTGTCATCACATGTTCGGATCTCCTCATTTATGTAGGAGCCGTGTCAATCCTGGATAACCAAGATTCATCATAGTATGAGTAGTGTCATCCCCGACCAGCCGTCCTCATCACATAGGAACCGTGTCACCCTAGATAATCAATCGTCCTCATCACGTAGGAACCGTGTTATCACCTTTAGATGGCCAGAACTCTTCATCGTGTATGAGCCGTGTCATCACCTGACCAGATATCCTCATTATGTAGGAGTCGTGTCAATCCTTGATAACCAGAACTCTTTATCACGTGTCAGCCGTGTTATCACCCTTCCTAAAGATGGCCAAGAACTCTTCATCACGTATGAGCAGTGTCATCCCTTGACTAGATCTCCTCATTATGTAGGAGTCTTGTCACCCTTAGACGACCCGAACTCTTCATCACGTATGAGAAGTGTCATCTACCAAATCAAACATTATCAAGTTTTCAAAATAAAAAAAAGAATCGGACAAAAACTGGTTATCTTTTTTGTCTTTGCCCTATTCTTGTTAACACAAGAATATGCAATGAAGGACAGCTGTAGACACCCGTGTTTGTATGGGTCTATATATATTATTATTAAATTATTATTATTATTATTGTTATTTTACAATATTTACATGCCCTAAAGACCAATTCAGCCCAATACAAATTAACCTAGTTGTTGACCTAATCCCACATAACAGACCCGAGACTCATGGCCCAAAACCCGGATCCGACTCGAGCCCAAGTGATAACCTAAAAATTTTAGGGTTTTTAAAATCTTAATCACTTAACAGCTCAGTGTTGCTGCCAACGTTCTGAATTCCAGCCGCATTTGCATGCCGCCGAGCCAAAGCCATACACCACCATCATCGACAAACCTGCACCAAACCATCAATAAAGTCAAAAAACAAATCCCGCCAATCTATTACCTAAACCTTAAAAAATTTGGATTTCTACCTACCAAATCAATCATTCAGCAATAATCACGAATGCAAAGACAAAACAAAAACATATTAAATGAAGCATTCGAAGAGAACAAAAAGAGAGGAGGGGTCTCGAACCAGAGAACATTAGAGGAGAATAAAGAAAAAAAAGATTCAGGGACTGATTCGAACGAAAGAAAACAATAAGAAAAAAATAAAATAAAGAGAAGCAAATCGAACAAAAAAAAGAGAGAAAAGAAGATAAGAGATAAGAGAGAGTACCTAGGCTGAGCACCGGTGAAAGCTAAAGTCGTCGGAAATGGTCGGTTTCTCCTCATATACATCACTTTTGAGACACTTTTAGGCCAAATGAAGGCTAAAACCTTGCTCTGGGCCACGAGAGGCTTTGGGTGATGCCCACTTTGTTTCCCTCCGACACCGGCGTACGACGGCGCCGCCGACCAGGGGCGGCCGATGAGGTGGTTGTCCGCCTTTATTTGAGAGTTCTAGAGAACTCTCTCATGTTTTCTCTCTTTCACGAAATGAGAGAATGAAACAAATGGGGATATTGGTAATTTTTTTGCTTTATTTTATCCTTATATAGCGCGCTAGAAACGACGTAGTTTTGGAAGGGACCTGACATGCAATTTCACGCTTGGATTATTCATCAGATAAGTCCCTTGTACTTTGTATCCTTCTATTATAGTCGCTAATGCAATTTCATTTTCGTTTTGGCTCGATCTCTCAATTTAGTAATAATTGCATTTTAGTCATTGGTTTTATATTTTGAATATGACTTTGTGATTTATATTTTTTTCATTTTAGTCACTGTTAGCTTTTGAGTTTAATTATTATTCGGCCTTTATGTTCATGTTTTAATGCAATTTAGTCCTAAGTATTATTTAAGGGTTATTTATATTTTTTTATGCTTGTATTATTTAATACTTAAGATTTGGGTTTTGGTGTATTGTGTAATTAATGTTTAACCCTATTAGTTTCTGTTAATATCATTTTAGTCCCTTAAAATTCTATTTTAGCCCTTCAAACTTGGTTAATTGTTATTTTGGTTCTTAAAAATAATTATATGTGTTTATTTTGCTCGTATTTTGGGTTGTAATGTTTATTGATTTATATTTTAGTTCTTTATGCATGAATATTTTACATATTTGGTAATTAATATACAAAAATTAGAAAGAAATTTTAATTATGATGGAAATCTACGAAGACATCTCTCAAATACAAGGGAATGTGTCTTTTCAAGGATTTGTCTCATAAATGCTTGTTTTGTATTCAATAATTTTCTTCGTTCTATGTTTATTTATTGAGTATTTTTATCGCGTTTCACTTTTATTTTATTTCATTTTATTTTATTTTATCTTTGAGAAATTTGCAAAAATAACGTTTTGTGAGAAGAATCTATGGGAAAGTCTCCTAACTATAAAAGGAAGTGTTTTCCCGAAGATTGTTCATACAAAAGAGCTTTAATCATTTGAAATTTGGCACTTTTTAAATAAAGTTAAATGAATAACATGATCGTAATTTAAATATATTTTATAGTTTATAATTCTCACTATTTAAACAATATATAATTGTTTAGGTATTAATTTTGGGCGTTGTGGGGTGATAATCCTTCCCCACGCATAACCGACTCTCGAACCCGCTTTAATCGAATCTTTGGTAAACGCATATAAGTTTTTGTCTTAAAAAATGATTTTTCTTAAAATTATTTTAAAAATACGTATTTGACCTACCTAACTCAAAGGTCGATGGTGACTCTTTTCAATTTAATTCAAAATTACCCAATTTTCTAAAATTAAAGTCGTAACTGTTTTTCAGCAATAAATAATTGTTCCACCCTAAAAATGGTTAAACGTCATTCCAGATTCAGTTACAATGGAGGGACTTTCCGGGCTTTTTCGAAAGCGAGGTTAACACAACTGAAGCAGCGGATTGAGGAGGTAAGTACACAATAAAAGTCTTGTGAATGACTGAAAGTTTAAAAAAAAGTTCATGTATGTTGTATGATTTTACTATCCCAGAAATCTGTTTTAGTGAAGTTGACAGGTTATCAAAGGGCAGGCTGCCGTGCAAAGGTGCAACGCAACCATTGATTTTCACGACAAACCGGTACCTGAGTTCCCTCCGAGCGTAAAAGACGAGGACTTGCACAAGCATTTCCGGAACATTGCAGGTTTTATGCTCGGCAACGACAACGTTAAAGACATGAAACCATTGATGGCATCGGAGGATTTTGCATTTTACCAAGAGGCGATCCCTGGATATTTCTTCTTCCTTAGGATGCAAGACGAGAGCAGCCCGAAACTCAGCTCCGTCCACACGCCGAACTTCATTATCAATGAAGATGTTTTTCCTTATGGTGCTGCCCTTCATGCATCATTGGCTACTACCCATCTCCAACAGAGGGCAATTTACATGATGAACTGTGAAGATCCTTGGATTGTCTTTAAGAGAGTCAGCTCTTGATTTTTAAAAAAAATAATATTTAATTTAATGTTATAGATTAAATGTGATAATTATAATTCTATTTTTATAGAATATTATTTCAAGATCATTGAATAAGAAAATAATCAGATTTATGGGTAGACATTCTTACTTCTTAGGTTTCATTATCAAAGTTAATAAAATGATTATGTAAGAAAAATAAAATAAAAGGGCACACATTGGTTATGTTTATTATCTTAAAAAAAAGTGGCTATGTTTATTACCTCAAGGTATAATGTCAAAAATATCTCTAATATTTAATTAAATAATTAATTTAACTTATATATTTTAATATTTTAGCTCTTGATATTTTATTTTAAGATAAAAATTCTTAATATTTAACTAAATAATAATTTTAACTTTTATTTTTTTTTGAGTATTTTGATCATAACATTTTATTTTAAGATAAAAAGATTTTTGTTTTAAAGTGTTAAACTGTTAACTAATGATTTTAATTCATGGAACGATTATTTTTTTGCAAAATAAAATGTTAGAAAATCAAAACGCTCTTAAAAAAAGAATATAGATAAAAAAAGTCAACGACAAATTTTGACATTATGGCCCCAAGCAAAGCAGATGGCCAACTCAAGGAAACCAAAATGTCCATCGATTTCCACTATTACTTATTAGAACTCCATTGTTCGTCGTGCAGTAATTGGCTTTCCCGTAAAATTCCAAAGCTCAATTCAGAATTCTGTTTATTACTTATTAGAGGTAGGGGGTAAACGAGCCGAATAGTATTATTGAACTCAATTCAAACTTGAAAACTATAAGAATAAACTCGACTCAACTTAAAAATTTACGAGCTAAAAATTATCAAGTTCAGCTCGAGCTCAAAATATATTATTAAAACTCGAAAAGACTCGAACTTAAAAAATTTTTAAGAACTCGATTAAAGCTCGAGACTCGAGCTTAATTAAAGCTCGATTTTGATCTCGATTGATTTTATTTTCATTTGTTCAAACACATCCCTTTTATACACTAAACTTTATCATTTATTTTCCAAAAACCATGGATGTGGGATATTAACTCAAATTACCAACTCAAGTTCAACGCTTTGGAGCATCTGAAGGAAAGGCATTTTATCTTTCAAGTTAAATATCGTATTCTGTGCATCTTCTTCTTCCTCCTCTCCTTCTCTCCCGTGAGTTAATAAATCCTGGTTCCAAACATTCCACTTCCAATTGATCTCCCATGAACTACAATAATGCCTCAATACCATTTAAAAAGAAGTTCCCTGTTCAGAATCCTGATAGATTACCAAAAGAAAGATCTATCTCCATAACACTTCTAAGATTAGCAACTCCGGTCAAATGATTTCTACTCAAATCCAACTTCAGAAGGTGTTCCAAAGCACCAAGTGATGAAGGAATAGAGCCATTAATTTCACCGTTAGAAAGGTCCAGCGTTTCTAAATTACCAATTCGAGAGAGCTCAACTGCTATAGATCCATTGATATTGTTAGAGGAGAGATTTCCCCATCAAGATTCAAGTCTGATAGATTAAGTGCGATGACATTGAGGGTAACATTGTCGCGAGTGACCCCTCGCCAAACACAATAATCTGAAGGTGTGTCCAGTCATATAGAACCTTGTCCACATCCCCAACGACTTCTTTATCTCCAACAGTGTTGTTCCATCTTCAGAATACCCCAAACCCAAATTCAAACAGAAGAGAGAAACCAAGAAGACAAACGCCAAACTAAATGCCATTGCCATTGCCCAACATTCTTAGCAAGAAGAAACCTTTGGGTTTTTTTTTTCTTCCGAAGAAGGGAAAAGAGGGGGAAGCGGTGCCGCGCGGGTTTTAAAATAAAAGTTAGGGTTGGTTTGTGCCATAAAGAAAAATGGGTTAACTGTAGCCTTAGTACCTAAAGTCCCTAAGATATCCGAAGTTGACTTCAACTTTAACCTTATTTAAGAATTGATCACTGAACAAAAATTAGAAATTTAAGTATATTTCCCCAAATTTTAGAGTTTTCAATTTGGGGTGTTGCTAGCTAAATTAAGATACGAGAAAATATTATCATATTCATAATGACGAGTATATTAGAGTATAATAAATGTAATTCTTCTATGTAATGTGTTTATTATGTATATAATTCGTCGTAATGTCGATCAAGTTTTAAGAAATAAAATATTATATGAAATGTATTTCAAGTGTATTTTTTAAAATATTAATAATTTTGTAACAAAAGAAAATGTTGTTCTCCATAAAGGTTTTGAGTTTAAATAAATGTATCTGTAGGATGTGTGAGCATTGTTAATTGATTAAGGAAATTTTAAACATATATTACTTTATAACTATACCAAATTCTACTTCCATTCTAAAACGCTTTAATTGTTTATAATTATATATATCAAAATCCTATCATGTATTTACCTCGACTATTCATAAGATAAACTCGTAATTTTTCATTAAAAAATTGGTGATTGTATGATATTGATGTTAACATGTTAACTAGGGTATGCTAAAATATGATCCCATCGTTTTAGTTATATTTGTATATCAAATTTCCGTTTACATTATATTGTCGAGTCAGTTCTTGAAATATTATGTTGGTGAGTCAATGCTTGAAAGCAATGACGATGTCAATAGTCATCATTAAGATATGATAAAATCATGTCTCAATCAACAAGTTGTGTATATTTATTTTGCATGTTGATATGTTTATATATAAGTATGCAAATGATTTATTTAGGAGTCACATAACATCATTTTGTATAATTTGTATGTTACCTTCATGTGCATAACTTAACCCTTATCACATAATCGAATTTAGGGTTTAGGGTTTAGAGTCTAATATTTATGCTTTAAGGTTTAGGGTTAATTACAAATACATTAATTAATCGACTTGGTAAATGCATTACAATATGGTTTAGTTCTATTATAGAATTTTTAATATATTTTTAAAATTTTATAATTATCAATAATGTATTTTTTATAATGTAATTTTAAAAAATCTAAAATTATAATATAACATTTTTTTCGAGCTGCTCACGAGCTTTTCGAGTCGAATATCTAGTAGCTCGTTTCAGCTCATTAAGAACTCGAGTCAAGCTCGAGCTCGACTCGAGTCCATTCGATCCGAGTATTTATCGAGGCTTGATCGAGTCTATCTCGAGTAACTCGCGATCTGTCTCGTCTCATTTACAGCCCTAATTAGAGCATTAAATTTATTAAATTAAAGGGTAAACTACTGAGTTGATCACTTTTGTTTTAATTTTTTAAATGCATGATCATTCGATTCAAAAAATATAATATATGATCACTTTCATTTCATTTTAATTAAGATATGATAACTGGGACGTTAGCTGCTGTGAGTTTAATGATGTGACAATTTAAAAAAAGGTTTAATTTTTATTTGAACCCTTAAACTTTAAATAAATTACTAATCACGAGTCTTTTTGTAAACCTAAAATAGTTCAGAGAGAATATAAATTTACCCTTTTCTCCTTATGTTATCTTCCCCAACCCTATCTTCTCCGCCGCTTCCCCTCTATATCACTGCTTCATCTCATCCGGAATTGGTCCATTCAATGAATTTTGATATTGTACAAGGGTAATCACAATTATGAAATATGTTTATAATCTTAAGGACAACAAAAACAAGAGAAACATGGATACCACCTCTTTTCCCCAGTCGGTTTTATCTTCATAGCTAACATGGATAGCTTCTCTAAGCTAAGATGCAAGGCTAGCACCCAGGGTTTTAAATCGCGGTCGCGGTCGCGTTTTCGGTTATTTCGGATTTACCGTGATTGCGGCCGTCGCGGGCGCTATTACGGTCGTCGCGGACGCTATTGCGGCCGTCGCGGGTAACTCGGACAGCGGCGAAACCACTATATCACGGACGAAATCACGGTCGCGGACCGTTTTTTGAAACCCTGCTAGCACCTTCGACTGTTTCACCATTTTCTTGCAAGCTTGGTGCAATGAAAACAGGGGATTGGCCAAACTTCTCCAGTTCTGTTTCATTTCCGGCGTTCGGTTTATTGCGATTATAAGAATAACACATTCTTCACAGTGACGGATCTATAAATTAAAAAATAGAGTCCAAAATTTTGATATCATATTATAAAAAATTTGGGTATGTAATTTTTTTTTTCTATTTCTATTAACAAATTAAACTAAATTTAACACTTCTCTCAAAATAATGAGTGTGCAATAGCTCCCTAGGAGCCAAGGGAGCCATTGCACACCCGCCCCTGCTTCTTCATCCGTTTGTTTAGTACGTCTTGTCTGAATTTCTGCATTTGGTAATTTAATAAGCTTCTTGTTGTTGTTGTTATTCCTTCTTAAGAACAAACAACCACAACACCATTTCTGCCAACAGTTGCATGTTCTTAACGGTTGCTTCTTTGTTTTCGGAGCATCATAGCCGTACAGTGCTAGTCTTCTCAATACACATCCAATACCAGTATACATAGGACCTTGGATGCCATCCAAAACTTTTATATTAACCTGAAATGGAAGATTTAGTCATTATATTTCAGCAAAGATCAACATTAACAAAGCAAGATATGGTGCATTTGTGAGAACTGACGAGACTGTTAGTCCCTTAATATTCATGGCTCCGGCCTTTTTATGGTGATCCAATCGAGGCAATTCATTTCCATCCGTGTCGTGTTTTCCACCTTGTCCGAGAAAAACCTGAATCATCCCAGAATGATCGTAGCTATTGTTCCCAGGCCAAGGATTTCCGTACTGCAGAATCCATCCATCTTTTGGAGCCTTTTGAGCCTTGGAAACCAACGTGTTAATTCAAATTTTAAACTCTTCGTACTCTCTCTGCACTCACAGATCGGCATCGGGTTAACCGAGCGATTACTGGTCGTTTAAATCTGTATAATATGTTGGTTTAAGTAATAAGAAAGGGAAGTATTCAGTGACACACTGACTCATCCGGATGAGATGGAGCAGTGGTCTAGAGGGGAAGGGGGAGAAGAAAACATAGGGAAAAAGGGTAAATTAATATATTATCCCTGAACTATTTTGGGTTTATAAAAAGACCCATAATTAGTAATTTATCTAAAGTTTAAGAGTTCAAATAAAAATTAAACCCCTTTTACTAACATATCACGTCATCCAACTCACGGCAGTTAACGTCTCAGTGACCACATCTTAATTAAAACGAAACGAAAATAACCATATATTATATTTTTTTGAATTGAGAGACCATGCATTTAGAAAATTGAAACAAAATTGACAAACTCTATAGTTTACCTTAAATTAAAGTTGTAATTAAATTGATAGAATATATAAATATTAAAGGTTAAATATGTAATTATATCAATTTTTTTAACCATAACATCAGCTTTTTTCATTAAAGTGTTATGATAATAAAATGATCTAATCTGGTTGATAGAATTAAAATGTCATTATAGTTAAGTGGTAACGATGTAATTTACCGTAATTGTTTTTACCCCAACTTCCTCCCTCAGCTGAAGACTTGTATAAAACAAACTCGGAAAAAACGACTTATAACAAAGGAAGTCAAGCTCAAGCATCACAGTCGAGTGGATCATCCGTAACTTTCTCCTCTCTCTACTTTTACCCCGTCGTCGTCTATTCTCAATTGTTTGCTTTGTTAACAATGGCGGAAGCGCTTGTTTCTGGAGTCTTTGAACGACTAACCTCGATCAGCCTTCAAGTAGCTGAAACCGGGGTGAGACTCGTTGTTGGTGTTAACGAAGAAGTCGAGAAGATCGGCTCCACTCTGCGCACCATCCGAGCTGTCCTCGCAGACACAGAGAAAAGACAAGTGAAGGAGCAAGCTGTTAAGCTTTGGCTTGATAAGCTTCAAAACGTATCTTATGATATTGAAGACGCTTTGGATGAATGGAGCACTGCCATTCTCAAATCACAAATCGAGGATTCTTCTTTTTCTTCAACTTTTCCGGTAAGATCTCTTCAACCCTCCGGAATTTCTGTTCCACGACTTGTTGGGCGTCGTACAACTGCTGTCATGATTAAAGAACTAAACGAAAGGCTTCAAGTCATTGCAAAAGAGATTAATGATTTTTCTTTCATTGTAAATCTAACTCGGAACAATGAATTAGAGCCTGAAAGAACCAAAACCACTTGGTTTATTGATGTTTCTGAAATACGTGGTCGAGACCAGGGCAAAAACACCATTGTTAGGATGTTGTTAAATGAAATCAGTGGTGAAGAAAGGGGAATTCCTCTGATCTCCATTGTGGGGATGGGAGGGATAGGGAAAACGGCTTTAGCCCAAATAGTTTACAACGACCGTGAGGTGACCGCCTATTTTCAGAAGAAACTATGGGTGTGTGTTTCGGGTCCCTTTGATGAGATGCGGGTTCCTAAAGCTACTCTTGAAGCTCTAACGGGTACTCCCTCGAGTTTCAGTGAATTGAACTCCGTTCTTGAGAAAATTCATGAAAATATAGCGGGAAAAAGGCTCCTACTTGTACTTGATGATGTCTGGAGACAGGATGAGAAGAAGTGGCAATCGTTGAAATACTGTCTCAACAGTGGTGCCGTTCCAGGAAGCAAAATCTTGGTGACCACACGCAAGGATAATGTTGCTACTATAATGGATTGCACCCAAATTTTCCATTTGGGTAGCTTATCTGGAGAAGAGTGTTGGTCCTTATTCAGTCACATAGCTTTTTCTGGAAGGAATAACAGAGAACGTGGGTGCTTGTAAGAAATTGGGAAGAAAATTGCAGATAAGTGTAAGGGTTTGGCACTTGCAGCAAAAACAGTCGGAGGTCTTTTACGTTTTAAAAGATCTAGAGAACAATGGCAAAGAATCTTGGATAGTCGTATGTGGGAGCTTGATGAGGCTGAAAGCGGTCTTTTTTCTCCCTTATTACTAAGCTATTATGATTTGCCATCACCATTAAGGCAATGCTTCTCATATTGTGCCATTTTCCCCAAAGATCATAAGATAGGGAAGGATTTGTTGATCAAATTATGGATGGCTCAAGGTTTTCTTGGAGAAGGAAATGAGATGCAGATTGTTGGCGAAGAGTACTTCGATAACTTAGCAATGCGTTCTTTCTCTCAAGAGTTCGAGATGGATGAAAATGATGATGGCATACTTAGATGTAAAATGCATGATATCGTGCATGAATTTGCTCAACTTTTGAGAAAAGGAGAATGCTCTGTAGTAGTAAGCAATGGTCTTGAAGAGCAAAGAGCTGAATGGTATCATGAAAATGTTCGTCATGTAAGAGTAATTCTTGATGATGAACAGGCTATGATTCCAAGGCCCCTTTATAGTGCTAAAAAGCTTCGTAGCCTCATAGTTGATTCATGTCCTCATAGCACATCAACTCTAAATGCATCTTTGTGGAGAGTATTTGATCAATTGACTTGTCTAAGGATGCTAGACTTGAGCAACAATAGATATCGAAGGCAAACTTCAATTACTGAACTTCCTCACCAAATAGGAAAACTGATATATTTGAGATATCTCAGTTTGGAGGGAAATATAGGATTGGAATATTTTGCCTGAGGTACTGTGTGACTTATGTAACTTACAAACTGTGAACAACAGGTTGTGCTCAAATCTTTAAAAATTACTGTCATAACGTTTCCTCGGGGATCCGTTAGACTTAAAAAATTAATTTCGGGAAAGGCGATGAAATTTAATCCCGAAATTAATTTTGAAAAAGATTTGATTTTGAAGTCTCCACCAACCATTACGTTAGGTAGGTTGGAAACCTTAAACGTCAAAAAATGGACTGTGTTTTACCAAAGATTTGTTTTTAAGAGTTCGAGAGTATGTTACGTGTGGTGAATGATTACCACCCCACAACACCCAAACTTTGGTACCTAAACGATTATTTATTATTTAAATATTTGTAATTACAAACTCGAAAATATATTTAAATTATGATCTTGTTATTTATTCAAATTTATTAAAAAATGTCAATTTTTCAGATTACGAATACCTTTTTGTGTGAACAATCTTCGGGAATGCACTTCCTTTACATTTAGGAGACTTTCCCATAGATTCCCCTCACACAAAAAACATTATTTCACAATTTTCGCAAAGATGAAATAAATCAAAATAAAAGTTAAAAGAGTTGAAAAATAATCAAAATAAATAAACGTGGAACAAAGAGAATTATCGAATATAAAACAAACATTTATGCGAAAAATCCTCGAAAAGATACCTTCCCTTTAGTTGGGAGATATCTTCGTAGGTTTCCCTCACATTGAAATTTTCATTTTTTTTTACATATTTTATAATAACAATGATCATAAAAAAAGTTAATAATTATCTAAATATGCACATAATAAAACAAAAAGAAAATAAAAAATTTCATACAAAGAATGCTTATAACAATTACGTAACGATCGACAAAACAAAGTTATAAATTTGGATTAAAATACACATTTACAAACATGATAAACTAAAATACAAATAAAAAATAGACATGCTTAGTAAAATAAAGGACTAAATAGCAAAAACAGAAATTTACAGGACTAAACAACAAAAACAAAAACTTAAATGAGTAAAATAGTAAAAATAGAAATTTAAAGACTAAAATGGCATTATCAGAAACTAAAATGACTAAACACTAATTACAAAATAAACCAGAGTCCAAATCACAAATGTTAAATAATACAAGAACCAGAAATATAAATAACCCATAAATAATATTAGGACTAAAATAAAATAAACAGAAACATAAAGAGTCGAACCATAATTAAACCAAATGCCAAAACATTGACCAAAATAAAAGATTTACAAATACCATAGCCAAATTCAAACATCAAGGAAAATGTACAAAACATTAAATCAATGACTAAAATGTAATATTAATAAAACGCGAGCTCAAAATAAAAAGAAATAATTGTTCATTAATGGCTAGAATTACATAATACAAAAGAAGAATGACCTAAAGTGGGATTTGCCCTGAATACAAAAACACAGATGGGATAAGGCAAAACGGCAGCGTTTCATATGGAGAATATAAGCCTAAAACATGGGCTAAAATCTCTCATTCTCTCATTTGTTTTTCCCCAAAAAATCAAAGAGAGAGAGAATTATAAAACTCTCTCAAATCCCCTCATCAGAGAGAGAAAGGTGGCCACTGTCGGAAGCGCTCACGGCAACGCATGGCGGCGCACGGTGGCTGGAGGGTGGCCGGAGGGAGTAAAGAACTCCCCGAACATTCTCTTCAACCATCTAAACTCGAAAACCACCCTCACTCAGCCCAAATCCTTCCCTAAAGCCCTAGATCTAAATTATACCTCTAGAAAGTTTCGAACTCCGGCGACCACTCGTCTTCCTGACGTTCCTCCGACCAAGGTATGTTTCTCTTTTCCTCTATTTTTCTTTTTGCGTTTGGTTTGAATGGGAAGAAGGGTTTTTCTTCTCTCGGTTTCTTTCTTTTCTTTCCTCTGTATATTTTTTTTGAACCCGAATGTTCTCCCATATCTCCTCTTTCATCTTTGATTTTATCTTGTATGTCTGACTTCTGTGATGGATTGACTTGAGATGTTCATTATCGAGGAGATAAGCCTCAGGATAGTGGGGATTTGCTTTGATATTTTGTTGATTTTATATTATTTTTCTATGTCTGATTTGCTCTGATTTTCGACTGATTGATAGATTCAGTCACTATGGATGATGGATTGGTTCTAATCATCTCCGATGGCGGCGGCGGCGAGGAGAAGCTCAATTGGGAAGCTGGAATATTGACGCATGGCTACTGTTGAAGTTAGGGTAACAAACCCTAATATGAGTCCATTTAGACCGTTAGATCAAATTTGATCCAACGTGTAGACACAAATTTTCCCCATTTTATTTTAATATTATTATTAATATTATTATTTTAATAATAATAATAATAATATTATTATTATTAATATTATTATAGGCACGAATATAATTACAACTGGAGCCCAAATCTGATCCAGGCCCAGATCAGAGAGATCCAGACTCGGTCAAGGCCCTGTCCAAACCCAAAAAGACCTAAACCCTATTTAGGGTTTATGTTAGGGTTTTTAAACTTTATCTCTAATGATGCCGCCTTGGATCAAGGATGAACAACCGCCACCTCCATTGCTAGGTGTCCCAGCCAACTGATGCCACGACATCGCATCCTCAACCGAAGCCTCCAGAAGGTCTACGCCGACCGCACATGTTGAAGCCCTAGGGTGAGTCACCACTGTAGTTTGGTGACTCACCGAAGACCACCCTATTATCTGGTCTGAAGGGAGCTTTGTGGTAGCCATAAAAGCCACCGAACCTGCAAAGGAAAGAGGACACATATAGCAAGTAAGAACCCAACATCAAAGATATACCAACAACCATTTTAGACCAAAAAAAGAAGACAACAACATTCGAACAACCAACAACCAACCGAGAAACAAAAAAAATGAGAGAAGAACTTACCAGAGCCCAAACGTCGCTAGAACCGGTTGTGTAAACCGAGGTAAAACCTTTAGTTTTTGCTTAGATCTACTGATTTTGAGGGTTTTTAGGAGAAATAAAATCCAGATTCGGCTTTAGGACATTCCAATTTATATTTTGGGGTAGGTTAGAAAATTCCGGCCACCGTGGGTGGTGGCCGGCGACGGCGATCGGCTCCGGAGCAAGACGGTCGGCCGATTACTGGTTTCCCTCCGGCGAGGGAAACCTAGAGAAAGGAAGAGAGAATTTTATCTCTCTTTTTTTAGAGAGAGAAAGAGAAAAAATTGAAAATGAGGGTTGAGGCCCTTTTTGGGGTCGAATTTATGTTTAAATACCCTCTCCATACGTCGTTTTGGGGAGAGGGATGTTTGTGTAATTTCCCTTACGGGAAAATTATGTTCAAAGTCCCTCGAGGTTTTGTAAACTCCCATTTTTGTCACTGAAATCAATTTTTGTACCTTTTAATTAGATCTTTCAATTTTATTTTATTTATATTTTAGTCAGTGCCTTATGTTTAAATATTTAGGGTAAATACTAGATTTAGTCCTTTTAATTTTAATAATTTATATTTTAAGCACATATTAATAATTAAGGATAAATTACATTGTTAGTACCTAGATTTCATAATATTTCAAATTAGGGCCGTGAGTTTTGATATTTTACATTTTAATCCTATTATTTTAATTTTATTTGTTTTAGTCATTATTTAATTGCAATTTATTTTTATTTTTATTATTACCCTTTTAATTTCAATATGTTTAATTTAGTATTTTAAATATTAATTTATTTTTATTTTATTTTAGTTATATAAATATATATATATATTTGATTAAATATATATATTTATTTATTTTTAAATATTAAGAAAGGGACTGTCTTAAAGTAACTAGATGTCATATTTTAATATTTTTAAATAAATAAATAAACTGCCTATTTAATCGAATCAAGTTATTTTAATATGATTTCTTGGGAATAATTATTATATTCTTATTATTTTAGTTAGAAAGAGAAATATTCATCCTAAAATAATTTAGGGATTAGTTTCTCTTCAATTGGAAATATTGGAATATTTTATATTTTTTTCTTAGAGTTATACGATTAGATCTGAAATAATAGGATAATAAATTAAATTTATATTCGAATTCTTATATTTCCACTAATAGAGACTATTTATCATCGACGGGTACCAATCTTGAGCATTATGGGGGTGCTAATCCTTCCCCAAACGTAACCGACTACGAATCCCTTTTTATTACTAAAAAGAATGAATTTTTGGTTATATGCAGACCGATTTATCTTTTAAATAGTTTTTTCTTAAAAACTCTTTTAAAAAGTGATTTTTAGGTATTCAACTTACCTAACCCAAAAGGGTCGATGACAACTCAAAAACATTTTTTTAATAAAAATCATGTATTTATTCACTTGCTTTTTCTCTAAGAAAATTCGTGCCCGGGCGAAAACCGGTTACGACACAACGGTCATGGAGAGAGGTTGTTGGGGAGATACCCTAGATTAGGGTTTAGTTGGGTTGGGTCGGTCTAAACCGGGTCGAGCTCCAGTGGGTTTAAACTTGTAAACGGGTCAAGCTTTTGGGGTTTATATCTGTTAGGTTGTATTGGATTCCAGGGTTGGGCCTCATTTGGCCTGCACAAAAATGTAAACAAAATGATTAATAATAATAATAGTAATAATAATAATAATAAATTAATAAAATAATATTTTTGGTAAATCCGAATAAAAATGGGTGTCTACAATTACCGCTTGGAGTTATAAGGCTAATCAATTTGAGGCATCTTCTACAGACATTAGAAGAGTTTGTAGTGGACCTAGTGGTTAATCATAGGTCCAAACTTGGTGATTTGGGAAGCTTTGCTCATCTTAGAGGGAATCTCAAGATAATAGGACTAGGAGATGTGAGAAGACGAACTGATGCAGAGGAAGCTGGACTTTGGAAGAAGACTGATCTCCGAAATTTGACTCTATCATTTATTTCCATGCGCAAAGATAAAAGATTTCTCGGACATGCATATATTCCTGTATCACCTGCTCTTCAATCATCTGGTCCTGAATCACCTGTTCTTGAAGCCTTACAACTACCTCCGCATCTGGAATATTTGAACATAAATCGCATGTCCAACAGCATTCCCCAGTTGGATGTCGTCGTTGACGATGTTGAGGAGGGTTACACTACACGCTTGTTTTAATTGGAAAACCTTGCCTCCTATGTGGAAATTGCCAGTCCTTGAACATCTAGAGATACGGGAAATGAAGAATGAGAAAGTAGGCCAAGAATTCATGGGAGCAGGGGGGAACATCTTCATCATCAGATAATAACAATATTACCTTCCCCAGCTTGAAACATCTTAAAGTTCAATTTATGGAAGAGTGGCAAGAGTGGAACTATGGGAACCTACTCACTACTATGCCACTTTTTTGTTCCTTGAGAATCAATAGTTGCCTCAAGTTATAGTCGCTGCCCCGCCAACTTCTTCAGAAGACAACTCTGCAAGTATTAGATATCTTCGATTGCCCGATCCTGAAGGAGCGCTGTTTGGGGAATGGGACAGGGGGAGACTGGCCCTACATCTCTCATATCCCCACCATCACAATTGATGGTGAAAGCATACAAAGAGATAGGAATTGATCAAACTCTTCTTGGCTTCAAAGAATCGATATGATAATCTTCATTTTCACGGAGGAAACAATCATATACATTCCATGCTTTGCAAAAAAACTTCATATCCATTTTCAGTTTCCAGGTATGTCTGTAAAGAGTTCTAGTCTTCATTCCCATATGTAACAGCCATTCTATCTTACACATGAAGCAATACATTTAAACAAGCAATTCCGAACATTTATGTTATGCATGACAGTCTTGCACAATTGAAACATTTGTCTGAATCATTTTTACCCCATTGTTATGTAAGTTGCGGAGGCATTTACCGGGATGCTACCAATCTGCTCAAAACCTGATCTTTACAAAATTTTGCAGCATTAAATCAGGTAGCCATGCAACTTCGCATTTGCTTTTCCTTTGTAATCCACAGACAGCTATTATGCATCTATATTTATGTGTAATATGAGACATTTTGCATTCCAAATAATATGTTTGCATCATATTTGAATACATTGTTTTTGAATGAGTGTTCAGTTCTTAGTTATGTTTTTGTTTTGGAAAATTTACTTACAATATTAAAATGCCATTAGCTTTCATTGCTCAAACCCAACACCAATTAGTTAAGGGTTATGCCTTCTGATAATTCCAATCTATATTCATATAATATATCTATGCTTGAAGCCAACCACAGATCAAAGTTGGGAGTTAAAAAGTATGTCTACTGCTTGAACTTGTCATTCTCGTTTTAGTATCGGGTACTTATGTCTGGTACGTGTTTTTGTATATATATATATAAAATGATCTTTCAAATAACTTAAGAATCGTTTGGTTCACGGAATGTAAGATTACTATCGAGAATAAGATTACCGGAATATTACATTACTTAACATATTATTGAGAATGTTGTATTATCTTATTTGGTTTGTTTTACAGTAATAATTACAATGTTTGGAAAAAAGAATATAAGATAAGAAAAATATATATTTTACCAAATTGCCCTTGAAATAGTTTTATTTTTTAACAAATGAAAGTTCATAGAAAATATATTTTTTATTATTTCTAATTTATATATTTTTAACAAATTTATATATAAATAATTTAATATATATTTTTATTACACTTAATTTTTTAATAAAATTTCTACATAAATAATTGAATATTACATAACTTATTGTTGGGTGTGGGTCGCACTATTTGGGGAACTCATCACCTTAAAGAAAGGTTGCATTATAAAAGTGAGTTGCAATCTAAAGTGTGGTGCAACTTAAAAAGTGGTGCAACCCGGAAAAAGTGGTGCAACCTAAAATGTGGTACAACCGTAAAATAAGTTGCAACCTAAAATGACAACGATAAAATAGGTTGTTTGATTGTTGAAAAAAGGTTATGTTATTTTAAGGATAGTTTTGAAAGAGGAGAAAGTAAAACATAAAATTAGGGATTTCTTATAAAAGAAATAATAGTTTTGAAATATTTCTTTTATTTTAAGTGTGTTTTTATCCAATTCGATGAGAATTGTTAAATACCTAAGATATACAAAGGAATGAGATTCCCAAGAATGCAAGGGGGGAAAACACTGTCACAATACTTCTTTACCCCTTGGTGGGAATGTTTTTAAACCAAACGCGGGTATATAATTCCGAAAAAGATTATTTCTCTCTGTAATAATCTTTTCGTTGATCAAAACATCCCTAAAGATCTAACTCTAATAAAAAGAGAGAAAAAAACAGGGTGGGAGCAACCGGTGAACACGACTTAAATGACTGACAAAATTAACCCAATAAACTAGATATGTAAAAACATTAGCCTATTAGGTAATCTCCAAAATTAATTTCAGATCTACAACAACTGCTGCAGTGTAGGGTAAACTCGTCACGATCACATGACGAATTTATTCAAATAATATCTTTTTATTTAAACTAGTCATGTCGAAGTGACGAATTTCAATAAAATATATTTTTATTAAAATGTATCAAGTCGAACTAACAAATTTCAATAAAAAAATATATTTTACTAGAGCTCGTTATACCCACGTGATGAGTTCAAGTAACTGTAACAAACGCCGTAGTTCCCAAAATAAAATATATGAGTTCATATTGAATTAAGTAATTAGCGGGGCCTAATTTTGCCTAAATGACATGCAATACGTAGCAAATTATACTCCCACATGAGCCAGAACAACACATCGTACAAAGTAATACTTACTAGCAATGAGAGAATGAAAAACTTCCATGCAGTCTTTTTCCTGTCATGTTTCTTGCTTCACCGCTTGTGACTTTGAGTTCAACTGAACATGAGAGCATTGTCTGAAACTTATACGAGGAAGCAACACTTGTCTAAAAACCATTAAAAGAAGTGGCGACATTGATCTTCACCGATAGTTGATGATAATATCAACAATTGTTTACATAGTAGTTAGTAATTTTACCATGCCTTTATTAGTACTTAGTATATAGTTCTAATATTAAGGGGCATTTGATTTGTGGAAAAAATCAATAATCTTTTTTGACATATACTTAGTGTGATTTAGGAGCATTTCTTCCGAGTTAATAAAACATTCCCCACTGAAATATTTATTTTTTGAGTTTTTCTTGAGAATATCATTCTCTTTATTTTATTAGGCATATTACATAATTCTCTCCCTTCAAAAAAAAATAATAGAGTTATTTTAAAATGGTCTTTCCTTTTGTATATAATTATACTAATATAAATATTTTATTTATTTAATTTTTAATATTTATTATAAAATAATATGATGTATATAATATAAAAATTATAAAATGTTGTATTTTATTGATTTTTAAGTTTTTGTTGTATGTTTGATTCAAATTTTATTTGGTATGTGTTTTATTGTGTTTATTTTTAGGATTAATTTCCATAAGAGGTTGTCTATACTATTATTTATTTATTTATTTTATTAATTTTGTCAAATAATTTAGTATAATATTTTATTTTACAATTCATACATATAGCATGAATAAATTAAGAAAAACTACATAAATAAACACATATCCAATAGGTATGTACATCTTCAAATGTTTTGATACCTAAATAAAGATATATTTACATTAGTGTAAGTATGTTTATGTAGTTTAAATAAATAGAAAAAATAAAAATAAAAAATATATTAAATTATTTGCGTAAAAAATTTATATATATATATATATAATTATAAATTATAATAAAATATTTTTCATGAACTTTCATATAATGTTTTCACTTAAATATTGTGAATTCAACTTGTTAAAAAAGAAAATATATCTTAAATACAAATTTTACATATCTTATGTTACTCTAATCAGATAGTGTAATCTTACATTCTTATCAAATAAATTAAATAAGGTAACACAACATTCTGATAATCTTATTCCCAAAGATAATCTTACAATATGTGAACCGAGCGGTCCCTAATAGTTTATGATGAATTAAAATATTCAAAAAAATAGTAATCAATTTAGAAAGATCATAATTTTGGGATGTAATTAGAACATTAAACAATCCGGGACCAATTCCGAGTGAGAGTTACAATTTGGGGACAAAATTAAAATATTAAGAATTTTAGGGATTAACATAAAATGAGTTTGGAGGCGTGTGGTGAATTAGCTCCCAAAAAATATTCCTCCTTTCATTAGCGTTGCTTTAGTTTGGGTGATCTGTATTTGTTTGACTAATAAATAAAATGCTCAAAAAAGAGAAAAAAAAGGAAAATCCTTTGCCCCACTCTAAAAGGCAGAAGAAGACGAATAATTGACCCTCTTGGTGCCTCCAAAAGCTCTCTCCGTTGTTGCTGAGGTCTTCTCATCCTTCCAAAGAGCACAACGATCCTTTCTTTCATTGCAAACTCCTAATTGAATCCAAACTCTCCATCTCTTGATTTCCTCATATAATATATATTACTATATAAGTAAGAATGTCGAAGAAGTTCTGAATATTGTAGGCTGATTTTGTTCTGGCATTTTTACAAACACCCAGTGAACAAAAATGGCGCTTCCCTATACCCATCACTATAAGCTTTCTTTCTCTGCTCTGAACTTAAAGAAATCTGGGACTTCGCATTTGCAGCCCATTTGTTGTGTACAGTGCAATTCCAATGTGTCGTCTTCGCCGTTCACGGAGAAACACTCGATGCAGCGGTACCAAAGGGACCAGTGGGTCTACAACAACAGCCATAATAGTCAGCAGCTTCTATCTCTCAACAGTGATGATCAAGTCGCCTCTTGCTCCTTACCTTCTGATGGAGATTCCATTAGGTTAAATGACATCGCTTTGCAGCTGCCGGAGCTCAGGAAGTTGCTTGAAGTTTTGAAGCATAAGAGAGAGAGCCATGGCGGCCAAGTGCCCGAGAATGGACCGGGAAATGTCTTCTTGGTGGGGACTGGGCCTGGAGATCCCGATCTCTTGACGTTAAAAGCTGTCAAAGTCATTCAAAAAGCTGATCTTTTATTGTACGATAGGTTGGTGTCTAATGCTGTATTGGACTTGGTTGGTCCCGATGCCAGGCTTCTATATGTGGGCAAAACTGCAGGCTATCATAGTAGAACTCAGGTAAATTTATTCAATTTATGGGTATGGTTTATGCCAATTAGGTTCCTCTTATTTTTTTTACATGCAATTATGAAAAGATTGAATTTTATTGTTGTTCTTGCAGGAAGAAATCCATGAGTTGCTTCTGAGTTTTGCTGAAGCTGGGGCTAATGTGGTCAGACTTAAAGGAGGGGATCCACTGGTGAGCCATTCCAACAATTACCAACATTTCCCCCTTAAATTAGTAGAAATGCCTTATAAAGTTAAGTTCTTTTCTGGGGTTATTTTGGGAGTAACTCTTGTGATTTTCAGGTATTTGGAAGGGGTGGAGAAGAAATGGACTTCCTGCAGCAGCAAGGGATTCAGGTCAAGGTTATCCCTGGTATGACACTGTACAATAATATTCTATGGTTTGCATTTGCAATTCATGATAGATAATTTCCTTGTTTCGAGGCAAAATATTTGATGATGCTGAAGGGTTGCTGATTGTAAAATTCTGTGATTACATCATTTTTTATGAACATTTTTACTTCTGATTTCATCTCATAAATTTACGAAACTGCTGTTGATCTCTATTGATTTTACATGATGAGGACTTGCCTTAACATATTCCTTTTCGAATAATTTTTTTATCTTAGGGAGGCTTGACTAGGTTTTGAACATTTTCTCAGTGGAAATCCTCGATTTTAAGGGGTTAAGTGTGTTTTGGTGTGTCAAAACAACAATTCAAAGATAGAGGGTAAAGCAGAGTTGTCTTGATCATATGTTCTGCATTCGAGAGGCTGCATTCACATATTATTCTTAGTTAATCATGTTTGAAAATAATTTCTAATGGTACGAAAGATTTTAGAAAGGGAGCCTTTTTCTTTATAGGTTATAACATCTGTTTGAGCAACAATCATATAGGTTCATGCGTTTGAGACAATAACAAAAAGAACTGAACTTGAAGATTTCTTCAATCATGTAGGCCCTATGAGGACTGCTGAGTTCTGGTTTATGAAAGATGTTTGATGTTGACGAAGAATGGAACAGCATATTAGCATAGAACTGTTTGTATGAGAAATGCGGTTTGACATTAACATGCTTGTTGTCTTGCAGGTATACTGCTGCTTCTGGAATATCAGCCGAGCTGGGCATTCCTTTGACCCATAGAGGTGTGGCAATTAGTGTAAGATTTCTCACAGGTCACTCGAGAAAAGGTGGAACAGATCCTCTTTTTGTTGCCGAAAATGCTGCTGACCCTGATTCAACGTTAGTGATTTATATGGGCCTTTCCACCCTCCCTTCTCTTGCCCAAAAGTTGATACATCATGGCCTACCACCAGATACACCAGCCGCTGCAGTTGAGCGAGGAACCACACCTCAACAGCGCACGGTAAGTACAATGTCATGCACGATTTCTTCACAAACATTAACACAACATGAATTATTAATGCTTTCGAGGGATATTCAATAAAACCAGAAATCTTGCATGCTAACCCAGTATGGTTGTTCTTTCATGATGGTACAGGTCTTTGCAGAACTTAAGGATCTTGCCGATAAAATCAAAACAGCAGAGTTGGTGTCGCCGACACTAATCATAATCGGGAAGGTTGTCGCCCTTTCACCATTTTGGCCGCAGTCTTCAAAAGAAGCATCCCGACTTGTTGAAGCCTAACTAAAAGGACATAAAATTCATAGGCTGCTTTTAAGGTGTAAGACAAACCAGCATTTGACACTTCTTGCACTTGTCATGTCAACAAGAAGCAGCCACTAAATTTCAGTGCTAATTTTATTTGTTATTTGTTTTGACCCTTAGGATTTGGATTATGATTTGAGTTCATTGAAAATGTGTTGATTTACCATGAGCTTCAGGAAATTGGGAATAATGTGGAATTATGTACATGTCGCATACAATTACAATATTTCATTCAATCATGTAGTATAGACGTATAAATCAATAATTTTATATTCAGGGTTCGGTTTGGTTCATGCGACCGATTTTAAGACGTATAGCGAAATGGATTAGTCCTCACTAACAAAGACATGGTTAGCTTTAAATATATAACTACAAAAATTCACCTTTGTAATGAAACTTTATCAATAGCCAAAAACGTTGGATGCCAACCCTAATAAAGGATCCAAGGCACTTGGAGCAAACTTCCTTGCAAAAAGATAGCAAATAGTTGATGGCTGATCATTATATAAGCAGGATTGACCTTCAAATATTCTCTTAAAGAAGCCATCAGTAATATCATCTTTCCCGAATGTCGCTGGATGAGCACCGCGCCTTGACCAGTCGGTCCAAGTAAGGGTCCTGTTCGCCAAGAGATGAGGCGATTGGATCGTCAGCATTGTCGGGAAATAGTGCTCATCGACATAACAACCGTGACGGCAGAATTTCTTGAACTTGGGATAATAAGTGATGTCTTTAATTATATCAATCGCAAGCTTTCGGTTGACTTCAAACCATTGAGACCCTTTACGCCATTGGCTAAGTGTGACCTCTGGTCGCATGCGTTTAATGTAGCGCCCTCTCCCATATGGTCCGGGTTCGTCGAACGAGCCCATAAAGCTGTGCTTTGATCTTGATATGTATGATAGATGATGCTAAAATTGACCAGGGGAATGCAAGACTCGGATAGGAGAATGAACCATTCATTTGAGATGTCGAGCAATGCATTGGCGAGGAGTCTCCTCTCTGCCTCGCACATACTCATCTTTCCCCACTCAACAATCTGCAAATAATTTTGAATAAATAATCAAATCATTTAAACAAAAGCCTTCAGGCAGCAAACAATCTGTAGTTTTCCCCTATAGAATTTCGTTTGTTGAAATACAATCATGTTTTAAATGACAAGTCGAACCAGTTATATATGTTGATCACTATGTTACTTGAATCCGAATACGAGTATCACATACAGATATGCATTCAACTCTACTATACCCAAATGTTTTCCGAAGTTTTGTATGTATTTGGAAGGCCTTTGGAGAGTCATATTCCCTTACTCATGTTCAAATATGTATCTGATAAGTGTTTTAGACCCTAAAAGATGCATTCACCCAGAATGCTGCTAGTTCATACTTACAACTAACCCTGTTCCTCTATCACATATATTTATTCGAAAATATTCAAGAAAAAAAATCAGATATTACTCGAACTTGGGTAAAAGAGTAGGACACAAGTAGTGTTGGATATGGATTTGTTTAGTTTTTTCAAAGATTTCCATGTATTTAGAAAATCTTTTAAAGATCATATCCAATATCCATGTCCGAGTATATTTCAAACACGGATACTTTAAAAAAATGAAGAGTCGAAATAATATACTACTATGAAATTGATACCTGACTAGGGATTTGTCTCCTGTAGAAAACTGATGATGGTAGATACCCACCAGTGTAGGATGGTAGTGCATGTATATATATGGAGTAAAGCCCTTCATGTCCCTTGAAGAATCTGTCCCAAAGAGGAGCCATTAGCAATGGCCCCTTGGTCAAGAACATGAAGGCAATTTTGGGGACTCTCTTGAAAGGATACTCCTTGATCCGAGGAACAAACGAAGCTCTCCATAGTAATTCCGTGTCATTCATATCATGCATCGAGTTTGAAGGAGGCCTAATGAAATTTTCCAAGGTATTAGCGGCATCTTCAAACCGAGGCTGAACAGGGGATGGTGCTTTAGCTGCTGCAATCTGCGGGATCATGGAAAATCGTACTGAATACGTACTGGTGATCGATAACCCGACGCCCATGATCAAAAACAACGAACAAAACACAAGGTTCCTCAAGGGAAAAGCCCTGGAGAGGCTCGTTTTGTTTGCAGAAACTGGTTCTTTACCTTCTTCCATGGCCACCAACCTTGGCTGCACCATAACCAAATTTCTGGGTTTTGTATCTCCCCTAAAACCAAACCAAGAAGCACCCTACTGGATCAAAAACTGAACCAGAAGATAACAAAGACAACTTTGAAACACTGTTGTATACAGAAAGGAGATATAAAAAACACAGCAAAACTCTTTTTGACAGGTGTGCAAGTGTGACTAGAAATTCGGTAGAATGAATGACTGTAAGTTCCTGCCGTGATTAGGACTTAGGAGAACATAAACGCAACGTGCGTACACGATGGTGAAGAGATTAGAGATGAAAAAAGAAGGGAACAAAGTTGTTAACGATACGACGGGGATGTGTTCTTTTTTGGTACAAGGTTTAATTTTAAAGGAGAAAGGAACTCTCTGAAGGGAACAAAGTTTTTAACGATACGACGGGGCTGTGTTCTTTTTTGGTAAAAGTTTTAATTTTAAAGGAGAAAGAAACTCTCTGAATAAACATGAGATGGATTCGTAATTCCGACTGTTTTTTGGTCATTGAAGGAGACGGACTTGTATGGGACTTTTCTTCGATGGCTTGACTTCAGCCTACCTCCAGTGTTTGCGTGTTCTATTAACTGGTTTAAAATAAGAGGGTAAACTAACTATTTAGTCACTAAGCCATAGGATATATTCTATTCTTATCACTAAATAAACAATTGTATTAATTAGGCCATTACTGTTTAATTTAAATTAATTTTAACCTATAAAAAAATAATTTTCATTAGGATGATAATAATCCATATTAATACATTCAATTAATTTAATCATAATTCTATATGATTAAAAAGGTTCTAAATTTATAAAATTTATTAATTTAGTCTCAAAATCAAACTAAACCAAATCGTTTGAAGTCCAAAACAACTCCTCCATCCTCTTCTCAACCACCACCAACAATCCATCCCCCCATCATCAGCTTATATGTCGACACCAATTTATTATTCCCGAGTATTTCTGTAGTTGCCTTCATCCAAACCTGCATCGTAACCGAGTAACTATTTGGAGCAGGTTTTGATGAAGGTAACGGCAAAGGTGCTCAAGTAATTATTTGGTGCAGGTTTTGATGAAGGTAACGGCAAAGGTGCTCGAGAACAACGGATTGAACTTGGCTTAGAAGCCGGTGATGGAGAACGGGTTTGTGGCAAAGGGGGTGAAGGAGTTGTTTTGTATTTAGATGATTTTGGTTTGACTTTGAGATTCAAATAATAAATTTTGTATATTTAGAGATTAATTCTATCAAATTATCTAATCAAGTTAAAATTAATAAAGTTTCTATTATTTTTGTTAAATTATCTAAAATTAGAACTAAACTAATTGAATGTGTAGTAAATATGAAGGACTAAAATTGTTATTATTCTAATAAAAAACATTATTGACAAATTTTGTTTGGTGATGAGAATAAAATCACTCCATAGTTTAGTGACAAAATAATCAAATATATATATATATATATATCAACAGATACCATTTTATGTTTAATCAACTCTAATTCCAGCTCCCGGACCACAATGTTGAATGATTGATAGAAGAGTAAATTTCAACTTTTTAGTGATGGGAATGATTCGGATACAAGCAATACAATGTTCAATCAACAGATACCAGTATCATCGTTTTCTTGAACCAAAAAGAGGCTACAAACTAAGAACAATGTAATGCTAATGAAGCCAGAAATGTTCTCAACATACTTCCAAAAATCCTACAATGCAGGATTCTAAAAGGTCCAGCCTCACTTCTCGGAAGAGTTGGGTCCTCGCTTCTTGCCGAAACCGACAACTGCCAAAACAGCAAACAAGCAAAACGGTCAGTCACAGGCTCGACATGATCAAAATTGCAGGAGGAAACACAAGCATAAGCCTTCTTCAAACAAGCAATTCTCAAAAGAATTAAAGATGAAGGACAATAGATGTATATGAACCCGATGATCGCTAGTCTTCTCTGGTTCATATAACATGAATGAAATTCGAGCTATTAGAATCGTAAAATGTTGTTTAGGAACTTATTTATATGATTATTGTGTTTATACAAACATATAATAATTCCAAAGAAGTAAATTCACTGGTTTGTTAATTGTTGTTTTTTTTTAATGTACTAATTCTATGATAAATTATATATTGATGAGATCGCTAATATTACTGAATTGGATAGAGCAATCTTAGTAACAATGACTGATAATTAATAGCAAAAATTCAGTGTCAAGGCACCATATTCAACTTGTTTGAGAATAAATTCATTCATGAAGGTAGGTTGAACATATGACATATAATCAACGTTAAAAGACAAAAGGAAACGAGTCAGACGAGCAAACAAGAACTAAATCACTAATAACTCTAATAGTTGGTCCAATAAACCAGCGATTTCATCATTGAAATGAGTCGTTACTATTAGAGGAACAATCAAAAGGATTAAGAACTAATCGAACTGGACTGAACAAAACCGATCAAATTCAATTAACAGCACAATTTGAACATTGTAAAGATCAGAAACAATAAATTTATAAACAACAAAAGGAGATAAACTAACCGGCGGTGACGAAACGGCGGTTGTACTGCATCCGCTTATAGGCTCGGCCTCTAGGCTTCTTCTTCTTGTCTTGCTTGGCTACTTTTGGAGTTTGCCCTCTGACTTTCCCTGCACGTGCCAACGATCCGTGGACCTTACCTGTAAACCAATCACCATCATCGATCAAAAAACAAAACAAAATAAAATAAAAATAATTGGAAAGAAAATGATATCATAAGCCTAGGGTTTACCCATTTTGTGATTGTAGCTGCTGCTCTGTAGTCTGATTACAGGTGGTGAGTGATAATGGCGACTTCCGCTCAGGGTTAGGGGTTTTTTTTTTTCCAGGTATTTATTAGAGAACAAAATGAATCGTCTTAAAAACCCATTTGGGCCTCTAAAGTGTAGCATACAGCTCGTTACACAGATTGCGTTGGGCTTTTTATAGTCTACAATCGTTTATAGTATTTCCATGTTTATTTATGATTTACGTCCGTAAATATTTTTAAAGATAATCATTTTTGATTAAGATTAAATTAGTCGATCAAATTAAATGAATTTATTTAAACAATTGATATGTGTCGTAACCGGTTTTCGTCCGGGCACGAAATTTTAAATACTTGGCGGGAAAAGTGATGTGAATAAATGGTTTTAAAAATAATTTGGAGTCGCCATCGGCCTTTTGGGTCAGGTAGGTCGAATACCTAAAAATTATCTTTTAAAAGTGTTTTTAAGAAAACATCAGTTAAAAGATGAACTGATCTGCGTTTATAACCAAAAATTCGTTCTTTTTATTAATAGAAAGGATTCGTGGTCGGTTACGTTTAGGGAAGGATTAACACCCCTACAACGCCCAAAATTGGTACTTTTTAATTATAAATTGTCTCTATTATTGGAAATTTAAAAATTCAAAGATATATTTAATTCATAATTCTGTTATTTCAAATAATTTTAAGAAAATATATTAATATACATAAATAAGATATTTATATATTTAGAAATATCAGAAAAGGGCTTCTAGGTACTTTAAAACAGCTCTTTTCTTCGATATAAATAAATAACTAAAAATATAATAATTTAATAATTTAAATAAAACTAAATTATAATTTTTTTATAATATTTAATTATTTAAAATACCAGAATAGAACATCCAGTTATATTAAGACTGTCATTTTCTTCGATATTAAAAATAAATAAACATTATTATTTAAACAAATATATATATATATATATATATATATATATATATATATATGACTAAGATTAAATAAAAATAAAATGAAATATAATAACTAAAGTATAATAATAGATATAAATTTGCAATTAGATAATAATCAAATAAAATAATTAAAATTATAACAATAAATTTAAAAAAAATAAATAAACTTATGGTACAAAAAAACTAATATATATCAGTAATTAAAATGTAAAATACCAAAATTAAAGGCTCTAATTCAAAATATTATGAAATTTATATAATATTAGTGTAATTTAATTTTAATTATTAACCAATGATTAAAATATAAATTATTAAAATCTGAGAGACTAAATCTGTTATTTACCATAAATATATACATTTACTGATAATGACTAAATTATAAATAAAATAAAATTAGAAGATCGAATTAAAAAGTATAGGAATTGATTTTAGTGACCAAAATAGAAATTTACAAAGCTAGGATGACTACGCGAGTGGTTTGACCGTGCGCGAAATTACAGATATACCCCTACCCAAAACGGCGTCGTTTGGGAGGAGTATATAAGACAAAATGGCTGGCCCATAGGGCCAGCATCCCTCATTTACTCTCTTCTTCGTCTCTCTCTAACTGAGAGAGTTTATAAAACTCTCTCGCCTCTCTCTAACTTCCTCTAACCAGAGGGAATTCCGGCAGTCGCCGGACACCGTACTCCGGTGTCGGTCTCCATCACCGGCCACCGTTAATGGTGGCCGGAAAATTACATATATACCTTAAATCGAAGCCATGCTTTCCCTAAAGCCAAATCCGAGGGTATTTTAACCTAGATCATTACCAAAATATGTAGATCTAAGGTTCTTTACCTTCGACCTTTCGGTTTCAAAGATGTAGGGAGGCTCTGATGACGGCAGTTCCCTTGGTAAGTCTCCTTTCCTCTTCTCCTTCTTTATTTGGTTGCTGTTGGGTGTTGATTTGCTCTCGTGTCTATAGTTCTTGCTCTGGTTGTTCGTATCTCTTTCTCTGTCTCTTTTTTTTTCTTTTCTGCTTTCTGTCCTCTCTCCCCCTTTTGTTTTGCAGGATCCGGTGGCTTTTATAGCCACCACCGAGCCATGCTAGGACCGATCTAGAGGGGGAAGTTCGGTGAGTCACCGAGCTATGTGGTGACTCACCCCATAGCCGTGACATGTGGGGAGCAGCTGGCCTTCTGGAGACTTCTGGCGAGGGCGGCGACAGCTAGAACGTCTGGAAGTAACGGCGGCAGCCACGTGGTTGTTCTGGAATCTTGGAGGCAGCTGGGGATCACTGGAAGCAGCGGTTGGGAGCTAGGGTTTGAAAACCTAGCTAAAACCCTAAATCAGTTTAGGGTTTCTATTTGGGTATGGGTCGATTCTGGTTGGGCCTGGGATTTGGGCTTGTAAACGGGCTTCCAGTTTTGTAATTTATTTATATAATAATAATAATAATATATATTAATAATAATAATAAAATTAATAATTTTAATTTTAATGAAAGTGAAAAATTAATGTCTTCAGCTGCCCCTCTTTGATCATTCTTGTGTTAACAAGAATAGAGCAAAGACGAAAAAGACAATAATTTTTCATTCGGCTTATTTTAAGTAATATGGAAATGTTGAAAACATCATGCACTAAAGGGCTTACAGATGATCCTAAGGTTTTGAAAACATCAAAAAGCTCCCGAAGGTTTTTTTGGAAACATCATGCACTGCAGGACTTACAGATGACCCTAAGGTTTTGAAAACATCAAAAAGCTCCCGAAGGCTTTTTGGAAACATCATGCACTGCAGGACTTACAGATGACCCTAAGGCTTTGAAAACATCAAAAAAAATCCCGAAGGCTTTTTGGAAACATCATGCACTGAAGGACTTACAGATGACCCTAAGGCTTTGAAAACATCAAAAAGCTCCCGAAGGCTTTTTGGAAACATCATGCACTGAAGGACTTACAGATGACCCTAAGGCTTTGAAAACATCAAAAAGATCCCGAAGGCTTTTTGGAAACATCATGCGCTGAAGGACTTACAGATGACCCTAAGGCTTTGAAAACATCAAAAAGCTCCCGAAGGCTTTTTGGAAACATCATGCACTGAAGGACGTACAGATGACCCTAAGGCTTTGAAAACATCAAAAAGATCCCGAAGGCTTTTTGGAAACATCATGCACTGAATGACTTACAGATGACCCTAAGGCTTTGAAAACATCAAAAAGATCCCGAAGGCTTTTTGGAAACATCATGCACTGAAGACTTACAGATGACCTAAGGCTTTGAAAACATCAAAAAGCTCCCGAAGGCTTTTTGGAAACATCATGCACTGAAGGACTTACAGATGACCCTAAGGCTTTGAAAACATCAAAAAGATCCCGAAGGCTTTTTGGAAACATCATGCACTGAAGGACTTACAGATGACCCTAAGGCTTTGAAAACATCAAAAAGATCCCGAAGGCTTTTTGGAAACATCATGCGCTGAAGGACTTACAGATGACCCTAAGGCTTTGAAAACATCAAAAAGCTCCCGAAGGCTTTTTGGAAACATCATGCACTGAAGGATTTACAGATGTGGGAAATAGTTTACTAAGTAAAAAAAAACTAAGGAAATCGTTTTCTTACTTTTCAACAATTTCATTTTTAGAAAAGATTGAATGAGAAACTATGGAAATTGTTTTCTCATTATTTTTCAAAATAACATGTTGATTGGGTAAAATGCCCCAATCTCTAGATAATGCTCATTTTTGTGGATTGCATCCATCTTCTTCAAATGTTTGCATAATTCCTGTATTTATGGTTTTGAATACATTCTTCGTGTAAGGTATTTTTTATCATGAATCTTCTTGTTCTTCTGAAGATCTGTAAAACTTCATGTTTGAATGCACTCAGATGTATCAATGTAATGTATTTTCTATTGTGTAAATGATATTCTTATGAATGCATGAATGTTGATGCAATCTTCATTTGACTTCAAAGTGGTGAACTAGGTATTCCTTCACTTCATCATTTACTTCCAGGGCCACCTCTGGATATCAGTGTAGAAACTTATGCTATCAAGCTTGCATTTCTGTAGAATCATCTGATCAACTTATATCTTTGCGTCTTCTTAACTTCATTTAAGTCTCAGAAGAAATGTTTCATTTATAGAACTCTTGCCGTAGTCAGAAGTATGACCCTGATGCCCCATTTTGTCTTGGATAAAACCAACTTTATTTGCTTGGACTTGTGTATAAATCCCATAAAGCTTTCATCTTTGAAAAGAGAATATATCATCTTTAAGAAGAGAATCTATAATCTTTGAAGAGTGTAGATGTAGATATGCCTGACTCAGCAGGGATTAATTAGGAGAGTAGAGTTTGTTCCAATTTAACTTTTGAAACACATCACAAGGAAGATTTATCCTAATTCCTTTCATGTCTCCACATCTAATCCAATCTCGAATACGGCAACTTGGACCATATCATGTCGAGATGTTTAACAACATCCTGTCGTTCAACATTAGTTGGTGCCATTAGTTTCTTGTTGTTAAAATTTCAGCTCTCCTTCTGTGGAAAGAAATCCTCATCATATCTCACTTTTAATCTTGAAGTTGAAGAAGACAGACTTCATCTTGGATCAATAAATGGAAACCATATGATTACAACATTTGTTCAACATCAGAATAGCAGGTTCGTAAAACATTTGAAAGCTCATTCATCCTCTCCTGTGGCTTCTGCTCAGATGTTCGTAAAACATTTGACCACACATTCATCCTTTCTTGTGGTTTCTGCTCAGACGTTCGTAAGACATTTGACAACACATTCATCCTTTCTTGTGGCTTCTGCCAAGATTTCTCAATCATTGAAGCTCTTTGTCTAATGTTCAAAGCTTTTGAATGAGGTCACAAGACCATTTGAGAACGAAACTCAGTGGGGATTCAAGTGTAATGTTGGTATGACCAAAAAGTTGGTCAAATTCACAAAATGTGCTGGTGTATTTTGAATAGGAGATACCAACAAATTTTGATATCATCTCTGGAAAAGGCAAATGTGATACTGATCATTCTTTCTTTCATAATGAGCATTGTAGAAAGTAGAAACACTTCAGCTATAGGATCAATGTACAGAAAGATATCCGTGGAATTCTTGCAGCTGGGGATGAAACACACATGATAAAACCAAAATAGATGAAAACTCAGTTCATCTTGGCTATCAATGATGATTCCAATAACAACGCGAATAAAAGAATGTAAGTGAGTCGAGTCTCCCTTTCCAATGTTATCAAGTAAGCAAAAACCGTTGTGAAAAATAGCTTCATAACCTCAACAGTATGGTTGAAACTAACTGACATGAATCTCAAAGAAATATTTTCAATTATCACCGACACAAAAAAGGTCAAATTCAGAGTTCGAGGTCTCGAGGAATTGATCCTTGGATCGAATGGTCTAAAAAGGGATCATCTTCTTTATTCATGCAACCATAATGTAGCTTAACAAAGAACACACTGTCATGTGACACATGGTTTAAGAAGATTGGGTATTTGAAACCATACTTACTGAATAAATATTTGTTCAACAACAGGACCCTAATGCAACTGCCTGGTGAACGAAGCAATTATGTGCAGTCAGATCGACTATCATTGTTTCACCATTTTCATTCTTCACACATTTCTGTCTCATTGGAAATATTTGTTCAAGTCAATGATCTTGACACAGGATGTTGTGGGCCTTCAGCATGCCCCAACATTGGCTAATACAAGTGTTCAAAATGCATCAACAGTTCTGATTCTGATTGAAATGGGCTTTCAGTATGCCCCAGCATTTTGTTGATAAATATTCAGAATATTTCAACATTTCTGATTCTGATTGAAAAGGGTTTTCAGCATGCCCCAGCATTTTGCTGATAAAGATGTTAAAAGTGTGCTCAACATTACTTCTTGTTGAGATGAGCCTTCAAAAATGCCCAAATATTTATACTGACGTGAGCCTTCAAAATGCCCCAATATTCTATTTCTGTTTGAAATGGGCTTTCAAGATGCCTTAATATTCTGCTTCTGATTCACTCTTAATGTCTGTTTGACTGAAATGTCATGATCCTCATTAGGTCCAATCTTGACAATGAACTATTGTAGGTACTTGTGGCTTTATTTGTGCCCCAAATATGTTTATCTTGAATATTCTCATTCTGGTGTCACTAAACAGTAGTATTGTCAAGTAACTGGAGGAAATCTCTTCATGTTGTTACAAACTTAAGAAGTACTCAATCATTCTGACAGAAACGTCTGAGATATGTGTTTTCTGAATGAGGTGACCATTTTCTATATCTGGAGGAGTCTAGTCAGACAGAGTAGTATAAATTGCTTGGTAATTCATTCCAGGCTGACACAGTGGCTTATCATCTCTCAATGAAGGCTATTTCTGGAATATACTTTTCTGTGGGAACATTAATTTATGCAAACAGTAATCTGATGCAATAGCAAGACTACATATACAGTGGTACAGGCTCTTGAAAAATCTACACCCATGCAACATATTGATTCTGATAACAACTCATCTGATTATGAAGCAATCTTTCAGGATGATTTCACAAGTATTGATAGTTCTTTCTGATACCGAGGAAATTCTGAATTCTGATTCTGATGAGGAGAGTAAATTGTTATACTTGACGAAAATGGGGTACTTAGAGGCTGAGGCTTCAGTAGCCATGGAGAGATGTGGTCCGTATTCATCAATTGCAGAGTTGACAGATTTTATATGTGCTGATCAAATGGTTAAGGCTGTTGACGTACTTCTTTCAGTAGAAGATAGGAATTCATTATGCAATTACCCCAATTACAAGTAAAGGCGAAACTTGGGCTATGATTTTTGAAAAGGAAGAAGTAGAGGAATCTTGAAAAGAAGCTTCTTAATGAAGACGATCATGCAGTTCACCTTTCAATTCCAATGATTGGTTCTAGGGTTCATACCAAACCAGATCAGATAACTCAAAGAACACTTCCAGAAGATGCTATTGGGTCTCCTTATTTCTACTATGAGAACGTGGCACTTGCTCAAGTTAATGTTTGGACTGGAATATCACAATACTTATTCAATGTAGAGCCAGAATTTTGTAGATTCGAAGCATTTTATACTGCTACACTGAAAAGGGCTATATTCATAATCTGCCAATTGAGAACAGATTTACTCTTATCATGTTTTCTCCACGCACTATACATGATATTTTTCCATTGACAAAGAAATGGTGCCTTCCTGGGATCCAAGAAAAAAGTTGAACTGTTTACAAACATGTACAAGAAGTGCTAAATTGACAGAAAGGAGCTGTAAGGTTTTTGAAGCTTATGACGATAAGCCACCTTCGAGTGTCTAGAAGTATATTCTTGATGGAATCTGGTATGGGTTAGAAGGAATAAAGTTACTCCACTTGAACCTGATGAGGTGGAAATGCTTCTAGATTTCCCTAAAAATCATACACGAGGAGCTGTTAGAGACACGTTTTCTGGTGATATCCATGTCCTGTCTCTTTTTTTTTTCTGGGATCAGTGATGTAAAGGCCGTCTTCTACTGTCTTGGCATATCTTTGAAAACAGATGTTCAAGAACTGAATGATGATCGGTTGGAGCAATTGATGAGTAGATTTGTCGAATTCGACCTTGTTGTCGGTGGCATCCAGCGTAACAACCTTACTGGAAGAAATAAACATTATCAGGATGAATTAGAAGATTTTTGTTGGTGCATTTTCTTGCAATGACTGCTACAGTGACTGTCTCTTCTGCTGCTCCAAAATATCCTACTCTTTTCGAATCATGGAACGATTTAATTGATGGTAAAACTGGTTATCTCAACTTTTGGAATTTTGTACGGCATACAAATGTAGAATTTGTTCCAATGTCTTATTCTGTGCCATATGTTCTCAAATTTGAATTCAGCAATCTTCTGAAGGACATAATGGATATAATCTTTTCAAGGAAATTGATCAGCATGGAAAAGGCAACAATGCTGTATCAAGACTTGAGTTAGCATCACGGTATAACCAGAGTGCAGGTAGTGACTTGTTCATGGCTCTATGATGTAATCTTCTAGAGAACATGAATTGATGGTCGGGGAAAATAATCTGTCTGGTGATGCTTATCGCCCTCAGCATGAGATAAACGATAATCTTTCTTTATGAGCTGCTAATAATGTCATAGGAGAGTGTCACAAGTTTAATTATCCATACTTTCTGGCTTCTTGGACCACTTGCCTTCAAAAATGTAAAGTGTTTCATCATTCTGGCCTCGTTCATTCTTTTTCTACAACAGAGGTAGAATAAGCAAAAAATGCTTTAAGGACCTTCCTCGTTTGAGACTGTCCTATTTGAAAATGTTTTTTTCTCCTTTCTTTATTGAAGAATGAAAGAATTTTGTAAAGTATTACCCCTTTCAGGTTCATAATATAATCAAATCATAAGCATGAATTCAAAGAATATCAAAAGAATCAACAACTCTGTAATGTTTGAGAATTATAATTCTTTGACAAGTATCGAGATTTGGTTTGATTTCAGGATGGCCTTCCTATTTTCTATGGTTACATCTATTTAAGATGTCACTCATCTCTCGCTCTTTGTGAACTTTGTCACATGTCTCACTTTGAGGACTTGTTATTTTAACCGGATGCGTACAAAATGACGCAACTAGGATTGCCAATCACTAGACCTTCTAGAATCCTTCTATTTCAATTCTCTGGAATCTTTCATTTAGACTCATCTAATCAAAGTAGTGCAAAAATATCGGTCTAAAAATGAAATTTCTGAGTGCTTGTGTGAAGTTGACTATAACAGGTGTTTCGTAACTCCCTTAGTCCATTTGTTAACACATTTGCCACTTTGGCTAGCTGAATTCAGCTTTATTGTATATAATAATATAATCACCTTTATCAGGTTAATTGAAACTTATCCATAAAGCCGGGGCTATTAACCAATTGCTCTATAGGGACAGCTTTATTAATAATATAATGGGTTGGCTGAATATTATCCATAAAGCCGGGGCGATTAACCATTTGCTCTAGTGGGACAACTCAAACTTTATTGTATATAATAATATAACATGGCTATCCAAATCCAATTTCTTAAGTTTGTTAAGAAGAACATGTTATAGTCTAAGTGTTTTGGTGGAATTCAGAAAATCTCTTTGTTAGAGTTCAATTCTCAAGCAACTGACTTAAACTAGATTTACCTATTTGTGAAGATTACGTTCATCATTGAACGCCATCAATAGAAAAATACTCTAGTCGGTTTTATAATGTAATACACCAATGATGCCCCTTGTTGTACGCTCCTATATATAAATACCAAGCCTTTTTGTAATTCCTTTCAATAGGAGTAGGCTATCTCATATTTGTAATATGATAGTATTTGGGTGTATTTCTTCTGAGGTAAGGTCAATGGTCCTTGTTTTTCTGGTTTTCAATCCTGATATTCTGTCAAAGATTATAACTCTAATCATGAAGAACTTTTTAATCCAGTTGATATTCAAAGAACTGCAAGATTACAAAATTGATTCAATGCTCATAACCTTAATAAGCAACACAAATTTATTTATTGCACAAAAGGTGTAGAAAGGAACAAAAACAAGTTCAAACAAGATGCTGAAAATAGAAAGTACTACAGTGGTAGATAACACTTCCACTTGTTTATGCATCATGCCTCATTATTCCTATAATGTTGGGTATGTAATAGGATCAGGGTTCTTTTCTTCATTTGCCCGCCATTTCTTGATCATTTCTTGTGTCAAAAACCCTTTGTCAACAAGCATCTCAATTTCTTTTAACAGTGGCCTGCAATTGCCTGTAGAATGCCCCTTTACCCCCAAGTGGAAATTACAAACATTATCTTGATCATAGCTATGAGCAGAAGGGTTTGATGTCACTTTAGTTGGTCTTGGTGTGATGTATTGACCTTTAACCAAATGAGGATACAAGTCTGAAATGGAAGTTTGGAACACTTCCAAAGTTTTTCTTGATCGCATGATTTTCTTTGGTCGATTCGAACAGTTACTTGCTCTTTTTCTTTTGCAATTGCGAGGACTCTGGATGCGATATTCATTCATATGATCAGCTTTCGCTTTTTTATCCGTTGGGCTCTTGGATGTGACTTTTGAGTTTTCTTCATTGTTATATTTTCAATTAAATCTCCACTTGTCACAAGATTCTCGAATTCCTTTGTCGGATTTGCCTGCATTAACTCGAAGAAAGGCGCTGGAAGGGAATCACGAAACATACGTGATATCTCTTCTTCTAACATGAGAGGTTGAACTTGTGCTGCCACTCTTCTCCATCTTAAGGCATATTTTGAAATCTTTCTTGGTTTTCTTCTTTACTCTTCGAAGATCCATACGTGTTGGAGCTAAGCCTTTAACATACCGATATTGTCCCAAAAATGCATCAGCTAGATATACCCATCTCTTGATCTGTTCTTGGGTCAACTGATTGTACCAGACTACTGTTGGGCCAATAAGACTGTCATGGAAAGAGTGAATTAATAGATCATCAGAACTCAAATATCCTTCCATTTTTCTACAAAACATTCTCAAATGAATTAAGGGACAACTGGTGCCATCATATTTTTTCAAAATTTGGCATTTTGAATTCATGGGGAATAATCAAGTCTGGAACCAAGCTGAGTTCTCTTGCTTCTAGTTCTTTGTGGAAAGTATAAACACATTTTATATTTCTGATTGCTTCATCCATCCTCTTGAATCTTTCCTCATATTGTGAATAATGAACTAGGCTATTCTTTGGGTTCAAGTGGGATGCCCCAGAGTATATCCTTCTTGACTCTTCATTCTGATAGCATGGTTTTTCTTTAGCAGTTATCTCTTCTTTATCAGATTCCATTCCCTGAATAATTTGATCTGATCCATCTGGTACTGAATCTGACGTTTCTTTCCTTGTATCCCGAGGTAACCCTATCAATTTTCTGGCCACTTATCTTGTAGTCCCTCATAAGATTGCTCCATTGTTTTCATGATGATGGTACAGTAAAATAAATGAATGATCTTGGTTTTTAGTGTTACAGAAACCTTTCATGAATTATTTATATGTTTTTATAATTAAAGTACATAACAGTACTTAAATAAAAATGTGAAAAATGCATAAATGGAAAAATAAGAATGCAAAATATGCAATTCAAAGGCAAACATAAAAGTATGAATGAAAATGAAAAATGCAAAGATGTAAAATGAAAATGCATGTATGAAAAGATGTTTCTCAAGAGTGATCATCTTAGAACAGATTTCATTGAACACAAAAGTTTCGGTACATCAAACAAAACTTTTACATGTAAGGGACAACTTTTACTCCTAATTTCTCTATTTCACTTAAAAGCCAAACTAACTTCTACTCATACTCAGGTGTGGAGTTATCCATCTGCTTTAATTCTCTTGTGAAGCCAGCTAAGTCCACCAGTTTATGAACCATATTGTTTGCTTGAGCAGCAGCTTCATTCATGACATTATCTTTTTCCTTTATCCTTTGTGTCAATTCTCGAAGTTGTAAACAATGTTGTTCATTTTTTCTTGTGAGAGAATCTTTGTGTTCAAAAAGTTCTCGTACAAGATCTCCATAATCATCTAAACATTTCTTCAATGTCTTGTTCTTGGCCATAGTGGCTTTTAATTCAGTATCGATCTCATGCTGATGAATCTGATATGATGCTTCCATGTTGGTCATTGCACTATTTAACCTTTGATTTTCGACTTGATATCTTTTCAATTCACTAACAGACGTATTGCATCTTTCTTCTGCAACTCGTGAATTATGATAAGACTTCTTGGCTCGTCCTTCATGTATGTTACAATTCTTCTTTAGTTTGGTGACCCCTGTTATCCACTCTTCTGGGGTGTTCCCTATACTAGATTTTGAAAGGCTTGACTGACCTTCTGGAAATCTTCATGTATGGTTTCCATTTTGGTGCTCAATTTATCGTTTTCAATCTTTAAATGATGTATTTGAGCTTCAAACCTCAGCAAATCTTCTTCTTTCTGGGCGCCCCTTCTAATATTCTTACCTTTGAAGACTTTTGGTATTAATCTAACAAGACTCTCGGTTACCAAACTAGGTCGATCATTTACCATAAATTGTAAGGTTCCATGATCCAAAAGACTTTGGACTCGACGTTTGAAGGCAAGACAATTCTCGATGGTATGTCCTTGAGCTCCGGCATGATATTCACAATGAACGTTGATGTCATACCAATTTGGATACGGAGGTTGGAACGGTTTTATATAATATGGATCAACTTCTCGTGCTTCAAGTAGCTTCTCATACAACTCTTTATATGATATGGGGATAGCATCAAAATGATAACCACCTTTTGTTTTGGATTGAACCTGAGTTTTAGACGTCGGGAGCAGACCAAACTTTGATGATTTCTGATTACATGATTTCTTCTCATCTCTGGGAGCTTTTACAGTGGTCAAAATTTCTTTAATATCTCCATACGATTTATGAATACAAATGATGATTGTCTGCAACTTCTCAAATTGGTTAGGATCAAAAGGCCCTTGCATATATGAAATTACAGAATTATTTTCATTAAGCTTTCTCTCTTTCTGTGCATGAATCTCTTCTCTTTTGGCCAAAACAGATATTCTATCCATCATCTTGGACATCTGCTCTCTTATTTCTCGTATCTCCTTTTTCTCTTCAATGGGCATACGATCTTTGGGTGCATAGCTCTTCTTATCTTCAGAGTTCCCTCAGGACGTCTTTTCTTGGCCGCATCATATTTTGTTTGATCATAGAACTTTTTGTCCATTTACGATTTCTTTCCAATATGATGAACAATCTTTCAAGTCAACACCTTTTGATTATGCCATGATCATGCAATGCAAACAAAAGAAATCAATATGAACAGATTAGAGCAATGTAACATGCATGAAAAAAAAATAGAATAGTTAGTACCAACTAATGGAAAAAAATCTATTTATCAAGTTATAAATCTTAACCTCATGCTTTCTAGTTCCATGCTTTATTTGGAAAATTTAACCTAACCGCATGATTTCTAGTTCGCATGCATTTATTTCGGAAAAAGAAAAGGAAATAAAATAAATTAAAAGCTAGAGCTTATTTCTCCTTTGTGTATACCTACTGACAAAATTTCGGCATGGTCTCAGATTGGGAGAATTTCTAGGGTTTACTATATGCAGGTTTTCAGTTCTAGGAGTAAAAGTACTCGAACTGTCCTTGTTGATGCCCCCTTGGGCTGTCAACCCTCAATCCTAGTCCATTACAGACTTAAACGGATCGAGTTCAATTCGAGGGGACACATTTCTCTATACCTGACACGGAGAATAAATTCTCACGAAGACATAGAGCATATGAACCCCAAAAGTTACTTGCTAGGTCTGACACGGAGAATAAATTCTCACGAAGACGTCGCTTTCACTCCCACTTAAAAGGGACAAACTCAATTATAGAGCTTTATGTTATACAATGCAAGTGTTGTGTGTGAGGAGAAATGTTCAAACCTCTAACAGATAAATAAAATAATTAATACCTGAATAAAAAAAAACAATATTAATATAAAAATAATAAATAATAAAAATTTGAAAGAAAAGAATTAAAAATTAAATAAATAAATTTTTAATTTCTAATTAATAGAGACAATTTATAATTGATTTTAAAGTTTGACAGTCCCCACCGGAGTCGCCAAGCTGTCGTAACCGGTTTTCGTCCGGGCACGAAATTTTAAATACTTGGCGGGAAAAGTGATGTGAATAAATGGTTTTAAAAATAATTTGGAGTCGCCATCGGCCTTTTGGGTCAGGTAGGTCGAATACCTAAAAATTATCTTTTAAAAGCGTTTTTAAGAAAACATCAGTTAAAAGATGAACTGATCTGCGTTTATAACCAAAAATTCGTTCTTTTTATTAATAGAAAGGGATTCGTGGTCGATTACGTTTAGGGAAGGATTAACACCCCTACAACGCCCAAAATTGGTACTTTTTAATTATAAATTGTCTCTATTATTGGAAATTTAAAAATTCAAAGATATATTTAATTCATAATTCTGTTATTTCAAATAATTTTAATAATATATATTAATATACATAAATAAGATATTTATATATTTAGAAATATCAGAAAAGGGCTTCTAGGTACTTTAAGACAGCTCTTTTCTTCAATATAAATAAATAACTAAAAATATAATAATTTAATAATTTAAATAAAACTAAATTATAATTTTTTATAATATTTAATTATTTAAAATACCAGAATAGAACATCCAGTTATATTAAGACTGTCATTTTCTTCGATATTAAAAATAAATAAACATTATTATTTAAACAAATATATATATATATATATATATATGACTAAGATTAAATAAAAATAAAATGAAATATAATAACTAAAGTATAATAATAGATATAAATTTGCAATTAGATAATAATCAAATAAAATAATTAAAATTATAACAATAAATTTAAAAAAATAAATAAACTTATGGTACAAAAAAACTAATATATATCAGTAATTAAAATGTAAAATACCAAAATTAAAGGCTCTAATTCAAAATATTATGAAATTTATATAATATTAGTGTAATTTAATTTTAATTATTAACCAATGATTAAAATATAAATTATTAAAATCTGAGAGACTAAATCTGTTATTTACCATAAATATATACATTTACTGATAATGACTAAATTATAAATAAAATAAAATTAGAAGATCGAATTAAAAAGTATAGGAATTGATTTTAGTGACCAAGATAGAAATTTACAAAGCTAGGATGACTACGCGAGTGGTTTGACCCGTGCGCGAAATTATAGATATACCCCTACCCAAAACGGCGTCGTTTGGGAGGGGTATATAAGACCAAATGGCTGGCCCATAGGGCCAGCATCCCTCATTTCCTCTCTTCTTCGTCTCTCTCTAACTGAGAGAGTTTATAAAACTCTCTCGTCTCTCTCTAACTTCCTCTAACCAGAGGGAATTCCGGCAGTCGCCGGACACCGTACTCTGGTGTCGGTCTCCACCGCCGGCCACCGTTAATGGTGGCCGGAAAATTACATATATACCTTAAATCGAAGCCCTGCTTTCCCTAAAGCCAAATCCGAGGGTATTTTAACCTAGATCATTACCAAAATATGTAGATCTAAGGTTCTTTACCTTCGACCTTTCGGTTTCAAAGATGTAGGGAGGCTCTGATGACGGCAGTTCCCTTGGTAAGTCTCCTTTCCTCTTCTCCTTCTTTATTTGGTTGCTGTTGGGTGTTGATTTGCTCTCGTGTCTGTAGTTCTTGCTCTGGTTGTTCGTATCTCTTTCTCTGTCTTTTTTTTTTTTTTTTTTTCTGTCCTCTCTCCCCCTTTTGTTTTGCAGGATCCGGTGGCTTTTATAGCCACCACCAAGCCATGCTAGGACCGGTCTAGAGGGGGAAGTTCGGTGAGTCACCGAGCTATGTGGTGACTCACCCCATAGCCGTGACATGTGGGGAGCAGCTGGCCTTCTGGAGACTTCTGGCGAGGGCGGCGGCAGCTGGAACGTCTGGAAGCAACGGCGGCAGCCACGTGGTTGTTCTGGAATCTTGGAGGCGGCTGGGGATCACGGAAGCAGCGGCTGGGAGCTAGGGTTTGAAAACCCTAGCTAAAACCCTAAATCAGTTTAGGGTTTCCATTTGGGTATGGGTCGATTCTGGTTTGGCCTGGGATTTGGGCTTGTAAACGGGCTTTCAGTTTTGTAATTTATTTATATAATAATAATAATATATATAATAATAATAATAAAATTAATAATTTTAATTTTAATGAAAGTGAAAAATTAATGTCTTCAATATGTTCCCTCACACTCCCCATATTGAATGTGTGTGCCTATTGGAGCTTTGTTGATACTAGCTTTCACTTGTGGGTACCTGTAATTCTTTATTTTATGACAAGAATTCTGATTAATTACATCACTTCTTGTTATACTATTGTAAATTATATTTCCGAAAATATAATATCTCCGCTATCCTATTAAGATTACCTCCAAATAAACTCGTTGGAGATCAAGAATATGAGATTCATTGGTATATAAACTTGAGAGATTTGTCAAGATGATAGTCGATGATTGTATTTATATAACCATTGACAAAGTTTATACATACCAATAATAACCTTAAACTTCACACAAACAAGCAAAAAGGAATCAATATATAAACATCAATGATAGGTAGGAGGAAATGATTTTTTTTTTCTGGGGTTACTTCTACTTGAAGTATTCTCCTGACAGTTTTCCTTTATATATTTCCTTGTTAATATTATCGATTAACAATTGAGTTATTATCGATTGTATCTCTTCACTCAAGTTAGAAAGGGTGAACTACAACTTAATCTCTTGTCCCATCAACACTTCTACTAATACAATTTTGTCTTGCAATTCTTTTGGGTTTTTGTGGTTTGATTTTACAATTTGGATAGCCTATCACAATGGAGCAGAGTAGCCGAGTAGACATGCCCCTTGGTTGAGCTAATAGTCACCAGTCAGCTCTCAGCAGCACGCAAAGGCAAAGCTAGTTGTCCATATGACACCAGTGCAACGGCTAAAATCACAACGGCTCAACACAAAGTCAATTCTCTCAACTTGCAACTCCAAATAAGCTTGTGCACATGCAAATTGGTTATTTTGTAACCCCAGCCTGAGATATGGGCCAATTTTTCAACAGAATTGTCTAAATTTAGCATATACTTCCAAACCACAAAAGCTTGATCCAATCAAAACCCACCTTGGTCTTCACCTTTACAAGAAAAAACTGACGCATTTAAAATATTATCAAAAACCCACATCATCATCATCATATGGAGACATTATTAGTTGGATGATTCTAGGGATTAGATAAAGCAATAAAACAGAATTGGGAGTTGAATAACCATATATTTACAAATGGACCTGCCAAAAAAGAAGCATAAACATGTGCTGAGCAATTAGATTCCAGGGTGGATTTCAAGAGCACGCTTTGGGTTGAATCAAGGAGACCGGACAGAGAATGTTATTGTTTTGCTTTGGTTAGCTAAACAAAGAACACATTAAAGAAAAACCAAAAGGAAAAAAATAGCTTTTGAAAGTACATAGAAATACATTAAACAAATTGTATTAAACAGAGTAGTAAAGTGATGATCAGAATCACTTTTCTTTGCCCTTGGTCTTAATCATAAGTGCTATAATTCCAGACCCTTTTTCTTATGAGAAAAGGTTATCAAGAACTAAGCCCCTTTCTGCTTTTGGGTGATAGATACAATGATGGTGATAATCAGAAAATCTATCATTATAAAGATTCTTTTGATACTACGTAATGATGAAAATGATGATAACCAAGGGATTTGGATTAGTTTTTTTTCCAATATACTAGTACTTGTTCTGAGACTGGGACATGTTAACCATTAATGGAGGGTTATGAAGTGATGATACAATAGTTTGTTTTTTTCAACCCTGTGGATGGTTGATATGATTAGGGTTTGGAGTGGTAAAGAAGAGAAAGCAAGGTCATGAGGGGGACAATGCATTGGGTCAAGCTTGTTGCCTAAGTTTTCTAGTGCCTTGACTTGGGACCTAAGGAACTTTAGATAATTTGCAGCCTCATCAAGCATTGAAGCAGTATCCATCTTGGTTCCACCAGGAACCAGCTTCTGCAAAACCCTAATTCTCTCACTTATCCTCTCCCTCCTTTGCCTTGCTGCGACGGTTTGTGGATCCGTCGATATCCTGACGTTCTTCCTCTTCGATTTCTCCACCACTTCCAACCCTAAGTTCATCGGCCTGAATGCTGCAGCTCGATAAATCATCTCTTTCATCTGTGCAATGGCCTCTGGATCAGGTTCTTCAATGGAAGAAGATACTGATGAACTTGCAGGCTGCTGAAAGTTGATATTCGATGAGCTCGGATGCTTTTCCGATCTGATTTTCTTTGCTTTCGGTGGGTTATCCGGGATGAGCCTAAAACCACCTTCTGTTGCAGAAGAGTCAGTATGAAGGAGATTGAAGAAACCGAAATTTAACTCACTTTGATCATTCTTTCTCTTTGAAGAATTACTAGACTTTGTTTGTGATGGGTCTGAAGCATTTTGGGACACTATTTCGTCGAGCTCGTTTACCAGACAATTGAAATCTTTGCTTCCCGTATTTGAGCCACTGTTTTCAGACTCTCCTGATGAAACTGCACTGCTAGCAGCGAAGTTCCATAGACTTTTACAACCAGAAAAATCATGGAAATCCCATCATCTTCACTGATGTATCAGTGTTGCTATTAGTACCAGACATCAAACAATCAAAGGACTCGAGAGAGCCTGCTGTTCTACCACCACCAATGATGACTTGTGAGTGAACCTGATTACCATAAGCTCTATTCATCAAAGGAGAAAAGCAAAGCCCTTGTGTTAAAGCATCTTCCCAGAAGATATCCTCTGGCAGATCATCGATTTTGGCACCATACATGGAAGAATTTGAAGAGTTGGGAATTGAGAAACAACCATCCTCCATATCGTTTCGCTGATTGTTCCACGAAGGCAATGATTTTGCTTCAATTTCTGAAAAGTCGACCCATCCCAATCCATCCATGGAAGAAACTATATCTGAGCCAAAGAACAACAAAAATCTTGTTATTATCCTGCCAAAAGAAACCAAAGAGTGACGAATATGATCATTATCAACCAAAAAAAAAAGCAACAGCTAAAGTCAGTACTGGGCAACTGGAGTTTGTCTTGTATGGAACATAACAAAATTCGATGAAATTTCAGCAAAAAATCATCCAACAAAAGATAAACATAGAAATGAAAGCAATCAAGAAACAAGGAAAACACAAATAATTCATCTACCTTGAGCTGTTGTAGAGAGAAGTACTCACAAAGTATAAGTTGAACGCATGCACGCTTATATAGATAGAACTTGAAAAATGTAAAAAGGGGTGGCGAAATATAATATAATTTCATGTTTGAAAAGATAAGGCTTTTTGGTCGGCTTGGGTGGGCGTGTAAGAGCATATTTCTGCAGACGATTGCATCAGATATCAGAGAAGGTAGCATTTCTGAATGAAATAAAAACTATATAGTATATAATTTGGTTCATTTTAATACGTCAAATGTCAATGCACGCGCGCCAGAGAGCAATTTCACATTGGAACTCTAGGTGTACGCAGCAGGGGCTTGGAGCTGGGTTAAATTACTAATTAAAGGTACCAGTTTCTGGTTTGTATTTTGCAAGTGAAAGAATAAACGTCAGAAGGTGGAATTAGCAGAATATTTAACTCAGATTTCTACACTATATAAGCTCTTTCCCGATACAAGGCTTGATTAATTAAGACCTGAAAGTGCACCGGAGACAAGGTTTGTTCTTTATTTAAATTTAACAATAAATTTATATAAATATTACAATATACTAGTATAAAAGCCATTAAAAAATTATTTTTCGCAGTAAATAATAGGTCAAGATAGAGCACAATGTCATATGTTAAATGGTTATTGCTAAAGAATTGGAGGTCCAAAACAATCTGATCCCCACCTCGGCCGTTTGAATATTTGTCCTTGGACGTGCAGGCTTATGAGCACAACTTCATATTGTACTCGAATTAGGTTAAAGAATCTTCATTTTCATGTACTGTTTCCTAATTTCGGCTTTTATTTGATTTCCTAGTTCAATTTATTCTTTTTCTATTTTTTTAGAAATAACCATGTTTGAATATGGATATAGAATGGAAATGACACGGCGATTAAATTTATTTATTAATGTGACATCAATTTTTTTGTTTAAAAATCAACGTTGATAATCATTTTATAATATTCAATAACTCGAGTGATCGATTTATATTATTTATACTCGAGTGACCTAACTAAAAAGTTACCTACAAGCAATGGATTATCTGCATAATTTACCCATATAACAATTTATCATTCCTTTACTATAAACACACATGCATGCTGATTAAATTGACCGTCATCTTACCTCTTTTGGAGAGGGGGATTTTAATATCACAAAATTAAATAATTCAGAAAAAAAGCTTATGATGCTCTTACACACCCACCAAGCTGACCAAAAAGCCTCATCTTTTCTCAAACCCCCACATTACACCTTTCAACTCAATTTATGAAATTATTATATTTTAATGAGTTATCCTTTTTCCTTATATATTTTCCATTATGATCAACCCTTAACAGAAAATATTCTCTTATATATATATAAAAGATAGCTTCTTTTATCTTCCTGTCTATATGAGCATGTTCTTGTGTTACATACCATAAAGGTGAAAAACATTATTCTTATATCATAGAGGTTCTGATATTTATAAACAATGACACTTTACTTCTTATCAGTTATCATCCGTATCTTTTGAGAAGAGAATAATAGTCCGTGACATGCACCTGCACAAAAAAGAGAGGGGCGGCTTAGTTTTTGACAACCTTTTCAATATGCAAAAGGCTTGGCAATTATAGCACCTATGATTAAGATCACTTTAGTCTTGTTTAATGCTTGCTTTGTTTAGCTAACCGAAGCAGCAGACATTCTCTAGAGAATCTGAGTCTGCAGGCAGAGGCAGTGGTCCTGTTGTTTGACTCAAACCCAAAGCGAGCTCTTGGAAATCAACCCCAATCTTAATTGCTCAGCACATGTTTATGCTTCCTTTTTATCAGCTGCTTTTGTAATATATGTGGGTTATTCAACTCAGACTCAGAGCTCTGGCGTATACTTCATGCAATCCCTAGAATCATCCAACTAATGATGATGGTGGTAGTGAATATTCTTATACATGTGATTAAAGCTGTTCGACCTTGTTATGCAAGGGTGATAAATAAATGTGGGTTTGTGGTTTGGAGATTGCATGCTGAATTTAGATTGTGTATTGAGAAAGAAAGCATATGGGTTTTGTTTTGTCATTGAAACGGACTCAAAATAACCGATCTGCGTGTGCGCATAAGACTATTTGGGGGGTTGGAGTTGGGATATTGACTTTGCGTTAGCGGTTGTAATTGTAATTGTAGCTGGTGAAGTGGTGTCATGTGGGCAGCTATATTTCCTTGTGTGCCGCTGAGGGTTAGACTTATTCACAAGAACTTAATTACTTGTATTCATCAAGATGGTGGGTTTTGAGTCAGATTTTTAAAGGATAAACTACATAGTTAGTCAAATAACTTCCAGCATGTTTCTATTTTAATCACCCAACTTTTATAATTTTCAATTTTATCTATAAAGTATAAACTTTCAAATTCCGTTCTTTTTGGTCACTTGACCGTTAAGTTCCAAACACCAACACCAAAACGTTGTGTTTTGGGTATTTGTTTCTGAAATATACCTGAACTTTTAATCTTCTCTCTCCCATGACAGATATCCTTCTCCAACATTGCTCGATCGACGATGACCATCATTGCGATTTAACTAAATCTGAAACATTCTCCTTTCTCCCCATTTTCTTCTTCTTAGTTTGATTTACTCAAAATCGGTACAACTCAACAAGTTTGACTTTATCTTGATTAGGTATGATTTCCATCTCTAATCAACTTAGAATCAATATATATATGATCTCCTCATTATCATTTCTCTACCATTCGAATTTGGAAGAAAATAATCCAATGTCATTGAATTAAAGAAGTCCAAAATCTAAGTCTGAGAGGAAACTTTCAGAGTTCCCCCCCATAAATTTCAAAAATTTAAACGACGATAAATACTTAATGGTTGAGACATAAAAGAGAGAACTCCAAAAATTAATGATAAATTGAAAAGTCTAAAAGTTGAGCGACCAAAACTGGAACATGAAAAAGTTGGGCAACTAAATAAATAATTTTACATTTTTGTATTAATATGAGATAAGTATAAACTATTAACCTTTTTGACATTAAAGGCAGCATCTATGATGCTTGAACCTGGATACTCAAGGAATAACAACAATTCCTTTACCAATCACATGGTTCGTGCCCATTTTTAAATTCAAAACAATATGTTTGAAACTAAAAGAATATTTTTTTAAAAATTTAATTATGACATATATAAATTTTAAAAAACTAAATTAAAGTCAATTCAGTGATAGCTGGAGTGTAGGGCCAAGCTTCAAGTTGCAGCATGGCAAATTAAGTTGATTTTCAAATGTTCCTTTAGCACAAATTCTTGGCGTTCCAACACAACTTATCCATTGGCAGAAGAATAGGTGCCATTGATAATACCTCACCTAAGTTGCACCCTTAAAACACACCATATTCCAACTAAATAATTATTTGACTCTTCAAATAGTCCTCCAGAGTTCAGGTTCGGGTTAGCTCTAAATAACGTGTGAGTAATCAAAATTATATTGTACATGCACTATTTAATTAATTATATATATATATATTATAAACATAGTAATATAATATACTATTAATAATTAAATTTACTCATAATTGTGTATAAGGTGATATGATAAAGCGTGTAATTATTAATATCTCGTCAATATAATTATTACTACCTCTCTCCTACTAAATGAAAAGGTATTGAAAGAAATAAGAAATAGTCCACCAAAAAGATTGGAGAGGAAAAGGAAAGTGGTAGATGGATTTCATTTCAAGGAGCTGCCTGAAACATCCTTAAATACCACGACAACTGAAGCAAAGGAAGACAAGAGCATCACAATCACATACCCTTTATTCGACCAGACAATGATGAACGATATCAATGGTTATTGCAACGACAAAGTTGTGTTAATCGAACCCCATGAGATTTTGCTCCCTAGTACTAATTCTGCGCCATCATCGCTTTGTTGTTTCAACAAACTGCAATTAAAGTATTATGCAAAAGGTCAAAGAAGGATCATAAATAGAAACGAAATACAAAAAGTCTTAATGACATGAAAGGGACTATAAAAGCAAAAATCTCCCCCTAATCTTTTTCTCATCAAACACAAGCTTCTCACTCCCTCCTCCGAGCAATCCAACACCATAATGTGTCTCCTTTGAATGGGAAAATATACCTTGTTATTGAATGCATGGATAAGGATAGCTGCAAGGTTCCATTCCCATTGCCCACAAACTGCACGCTTGTACTACCATCCTCCTCCTCACTCTGATGACCGCCACCACTTCGACCGCGGCTCCACCGATGTGACCACTGATCTGAGCCAGACGGGTCAGGTTCAGGACCCTCTTCCAAACCCAAGAGTTGCCAAACTTCTATGTCGCTTGACTTCACTGACTTCATTTAATTCATTTTCATGAAGAGACCGAGATTGTGAACAAATTATGATCACAATTGAAGATACATTTTTTCATTTAAATATTATATTATTATTATTATATATATATATTATATTATATATTATTTATATATTATTATATTATTATTATTATTAAAAAAAATTTACAAGCCCAAATCTCAGGCCTAAACAGAATCGGCCCAAACCCAAAAGGAAACCCTAAACCAATTTAGGTTTCAGCTAGGGTTTCTAAACCCTAGCACTACTGCTGCCCCGCCGCCTCCAGAAGTCTTCAGCCACCGCCGTTGGTTCCAGAGGCCACACGTCCGCTGCCTACCTCCACCAATGCCACGAAGCCGCCCCGAAGAAGCCTCCAGAAGTTCTGCTACCACAACCCTGACCGTCCACGTCGCCTCTATGGTGAGTCACCAGCATAGCTTTGGTGACTCACCGAATTTTCACCCTTCAGACCGGTCCGATGGCCACACCGGTGATGGCTATAAAGCCATCACCCATCTGCAAAAAAAGGAGAGAGCCAACAGACCCCAGAGAGACAAAACCGAGAAAAAAGATACAAAAATAGACCAACTCACAACAAACAGCAACCAAAAACAAAAGAAAAGGGAGGAGAGAGGCTTACCGAGGAAGCTACGACCACCGGACCTCTTCAAACGTCACCAAAACCTTCGAAAACCGAAGGTATATTTCTATATTTGCTCTGATTGGGAGCCGTTTAAAAGAAAAGATCATCGGAACCGTCATTAGGACGGTCCGATCTACGTTTTAGTGTAAAAAAAATTATTCCGGCCACCGAAGGCGGTGGCCGGCGACGGGTCAACGCCGGCGAGCGGCTGCCGGCCGGAGAGCTTCTCTCTGTTTTAGAGAGAAGCGAGAGGATTTTTTTTTCTCTCAGAGAAGAGAGAGAGAGGGAAGAGATGAGAAATGAAGCTGGCCCTTCGGGCCCGCCGATTTTGGCTTTAAATAGCCCTTCCCGAACGACGCCGTTCGGGAGGGCTATTTGTGTAATTAAATAAAAGTTAAATCCTTTCCGCAGTCATCCTAATTTGTAAACTTTACATTTTTAGTCACTAAATCAATTTATAATCCTTTAATTCGGTTCTTTAATTTTAATTTTATTTATTTTAGTCCTTTGTATTAAAATAATATATTTAGGGTAAATGACATATTTAGTCCTTTAATTTTAATAATTAATTTTTTTTTAATCTGAATAGTATGTTTTTAATTTATTTTAATCTAATATCCGAATTTTATATAATTTTATTTAGTCACTAAATTAATAAATAGGAAATAGCATGTTTAATCCCTATAATTTTGATTAATTATGAATTAGGTATTAATTTTAATTTTACTATAATTTAGTCACTAATTTTAAATATTTTCATTTATTTTACTGCTTTTAATATATAGTTCTAATTGTCTTTTATTGTTTTTAATTTTACTTGTTTATATATTTAAATATTTTATTATTATTATGTATCATAAATATAAATATAATAAATAATACTTATATTTTTTTCAATAAATTATTAATATTTTTCAATATCGAAGAAAGGACAGTCTTAATACAACTGGATGTCCTATTCTGGTATTTTAAAATTAAATATTAATAAAATTATTATTTAATTTTATTTAAATTAATATTTATTATATCAAAGAAAA
>NW_024062995.1:0-107500 GCF_006381635.1 Hibiscus syriacus
CAAAAAACATTATTTCACAATTTTCGCAAAGATGAATAAATCAAATAAAAGTTAAAAGAGTTGAAAAATAATCAAAATAAATAACGTGGAACAAAGAGAATTATCGAATATAAAACAAACATTTATGCGAAAATCCTCGAAAAGATACCTTCCCTTTAGTTGGGAGATATCTTCGTAGTTTCCCTCACATTGAAATTTTCATTTTTTTTTACATATTTTATAATAACAATGTCATAAAAAGTTAATAATATCTAAATATGCATAATAAAACAAAAAAGAAAAAAAAATTCACAAAAGAATGCTTATAACAATTACGTAACGATCGACAAAACAAAGTTATAAATTTGGATAAAATACACATTTACAAACATGATAAACTAAATACAAATAAAAAATAGACATGCTTAGTAAAATAAAGACTAAATAGCAAAAACAGAAATTTACAGGACTAACACAAAACAAAACTTAAATGAGTAAAATAGTAAAATAGAAATTTAAAGACTAAATGCATTAACAGAAACTAAAAATGACTAAACACATTACAAAATAACCAGAGTCCAAATCACAAATGTTAATAATACAAGAACCAGAATATAATAACCCATAAATATTAGGACTAAAATAAATAAACAGAAACATAAAGAGTCGAACATAATAAACCAAATGCCAAACATTGACCAAAAATAAAAGATTTACAAATACCATAGCCAAATTCAAACATCAAGGAAATGTACAAAACATTAATCAATGACTAAAATGTAATATTAATAAAACGCGAGCTCAAAATAAAAGAAATAATTGTTCATTAATGGCTAGAATTACATAATACAAAAGAAGAATGACCTAAGTGGATTTGCCCTGAATACAAAAACACAGATGGGATAGGCAAACGGCAGCGTTTCATATGGAATATAAGCCTAAAACATGGGCTAAAATCTCTCATTCTCTCATTTGTTTTTCCCCAAAAAATCAAAGAGAGAGAGAATTATAAAACTCTCTCTCAAATCCCCTCATCAAGAGAGAAAGGTGGCCACTGTCGGAAGCGCTCACGGCAACGCATGGCGGCGCACGGTGGCTGGAGGGTGGCCGGAGGGAGTAAAGAACTCCCCGAACATTCTCTTCAACCTCTAAACTCGAAAACCACCCTCACTCAGCCCAAATCCTTCCCTAAAGCCCTAGATCTAAATTATACCTCTAGAAAGTTTCGAACTCCGGCGACCACTCGTCTTCCTGACGTTCCTCCGACCAAGGTATGTTTCTCTTTTCCTCTATTTTTCTTTTTGCGTTTGGTTTGAATGGGAAGAAGGGTTTTTCTTCTCTCGGTTTCTTTTTCTTTTCTTTCCTCTGTATATTTTTTTTTGAACCCGAATGTTCTCCCATATCTCCTCTTCATCTTGATTTTATCTTGTATGTCTGACTTCTGTGATGGATTGACTTGAGATGTTCATTATCGAGGAGATAAGCCTCAGGATAGTGGGGATTTGCTTTGATATTTTGTTGATTTTATATTATTTTTCTATGTCTGATTTGCTCTGATTTTCGACTGATTGATAGATTCAGTCACTATGGATGATGGATTGGTTCTAATCATCTCCGATGGCGGCGGCGGCGAGGAGAAGCTCAATTGGGAAGCTGGAATATTGCATGGCTACTGTTGAAGTTAGGGTAACAAACCCTAATATGAGTCCATTTAGACCGTTAGATCAAATTTGATCCAACGTGTAGACACAAATTTTCCCCATTTTATTTTAATATTATTATTAATATTATTATTTTAATAATATTATTATTATTTTAATAATAATAATAATAATATTATTATTATTAATATTATTATAGGCACGAATATAATTACAACTGGAGCCCAAATCTGATCCAGGCCCAGATCAGAGAGATCCAGACTCGGTCAAGGCCCTGTCCAAACCCAAAAAGACCTAACCCTATTTAGGGTTTATGTTAGGGTTTTTAAACTTTATCTCTAATGATGCCGCCTTGGATCAAAGAACCGCCACCTCCATTGCTAGGTGTCCCAGCCAACTGATGCCACGACATCGCATCCTCAACCGAAGCCTCCAGAAGGTCTACGCCGACCGCACATGTTGAAGCCCTAGGTGAGTCACCACTGTAGTTTGGTGACTCACCGAAGACCACCCTATTATCTGGTCTGAAGGGAGCTTTGTGTAGCCATAAAAGCCACCGACCTGCAAAGGAAAGAGGACACATATAGCAAGTAGAACCCAACATCAAAGATACACCAACAACCATTTTAGACCAAAAAAAGAAGACAACAACATTCGAACAACCAACAACCAACCGAGAAACAAAAAAAATGAGAGAAGAACTTACCAGAGCCCAAACGTCGCTAGAACCGGTTGTGTAAACGAGGTAAAACCTTTAGTTTTTGCTTAGATCTACTGATTTTGAGGGTTTTTAGGAGAAATAAAATCCAGATTCGGCTTTAGGACATTCCAATTTATATTTTGGGGTAGGTTAGAAATTCCGGCCACCGTGGGTGGTGGCCGGCGACGGCGATCGGCTCCGGAGCAAGACGGTCGGCCGATGACTGGTTTCCCTCCGGCGAGGGAAACCTAGAGAAAGGAAGAGAGAATTTTATCTCTCTTTTTTAGAGAGAAAGAGAAATTGAAAATGAGGTTGAGGCCCTTTTTGGGGTCGAATTTATGTTTAATACCCCTCTCCATACGTCGTTTTGGGGGAGGGATGTTTGTGTAATTTCCCTTACGGGAAAATTATGTTCAAAGTCCCTCGAGGTTTTGTAAACTCCCATTTTTGTCACTGAAATCAATTTTTGTACCTTTTAATTCGATCTTTCAATTTTTTTTTTATTATATTTAGTCAGTGCCTTATGTTTAAATATTTAGGGTAAATACTAGATTTAGTCCTTTTAATTTAATAATTATATTTTAAGCACATATAATAATAAGGATAATTACATTGTTAGTACCTAGATTTCATAATATTTCAAATTAGGCCGTGAGTTTTGATATTTTACATTTTAATCCTATTATTTTAATTTTATTTTTTTTTAGTCATTATTTAATTGCAATTTATTTTTATTTTTATTATTACCCTTTTAATTTCAATGTTTAATTTAGTATTTTAAATATTAATTTATTTTTATTTTATTTTAGTTATATAAATATATATATATATTTGATTAAATATATATTTATTTATTTTAAATATTAAGAAAGGGACTGTCTTAAAGTAACTAGATGTCATATTTTAATATTTTTAAATAAATAAATAAACTGCCTATTTAATCGAATCAAGTTATTTAATATGATTTCTTGGGAATAATTATATATTCTTATTATTTTAGTCAGAAAGAGAAATATTCATCCTAAAATAATTTAGGGATTAGTTTCTCTTCAATTGGAAATATTAATATTTTATATTTTTTTCTTAGAGTTATACGATTAGATCTGAAATAATAGGATATAATTAAATTAAATTCGAATTCTTATATTCCACTAATAGAGACTATTTATCATCGACGGGTACCAATCTTGAGCATTATGGGGGTGCTAATCCTTCCCCAAACGTAACCGACTACGAATCCCTTTTTATTACTAAAAAGAATGAATTTTTGGTTATATGCAGACCGATTTATCTTTTAAATAGTTTTTTCTTAAAAACTCTTTTAAAAAGTGATTTTTAGGTATTCAACTTACCTAACCCAAAAGGGTCGATGACAACTCAAAAACATTTTTTTAATAAAAATCATGTATTTATTCACTTGCTTTTTCGCTAAGAAAATTCGTGCCCGGGCGAAAACCGGTTACGACACAACGGTCATGGAGAGAGGTTGTTGGGGAGATACCCTAAGATTAGGGTTTAGTTGGGTTGGGTCGGTCTAAACCGGGTCGAGCTCCAGTGGGTTTAAACTTGTAAACGGGTCAAGCTTTTGGGGTTTATATCTGTTAGGTTGTATTGGATTCCAGGGTTGGGCCTCATTTGGCCTGCACAAAAATGTAAACAAAATGATTAATAATAATAATAGTAATAATAATAATAATAAATTAATAAAATAATATTTTTGGTAAATCCGAATAAAAATGGGTGTCTACAATTACCGCTTGGAGTTATAAGGCTAATCAATTTGAGGCATCTTCTACAGACATTAGAAGAGTTTGTAGTGGACCTAGTGGTTAATCATAGGTCCAAACTTGGTGATTTGGGAAGCTTTGCTCATCTTAGAGGGAATCTCAAGATAATAGGACTAGGAGATGTGAGAAGACGAACTGATGCAGAGGAAGCTGGACTTTGGAAGAAGACTGATCTCCGAAATTTGACTCTATCATTTATTTCCATGCGCAAAGATAAAAGATTTCTCGGACATGCATATATTCCTGTATCACCTGCTCTTCAATCATCTGGTCCTGAATCACCTGTTCTTGAAGCCTTACAACTACCTCCGCATCTGGAATATTTGAACATAAATCGCATGTCCAACAGCATTCCCCAGTTGGATGTCGTCGTTGACGATGTTGAGGAGGGTTACACTACACGCTTGTTTTAATTGGAAAACCTTGCCTCCTATGTGGAAATTGCCAGTCCTTGAACATCTAGAGATACGGGAAATGAAGAATGAGAAAGTAGGCCAAGAATTCATGGGAGCAGGGGGGAACATCTTCATCATCAGATAATAACAATATTACCTTCCCCAGCTTGAAACATCTTAAAGTTCAATTTATGGAAGAGTGGCAAGAGTGGAACTATGGGAACCTACTCATACTATGCCACTTTTTTGTTCCTTGAGAATCAATAGTTTGCCTCAAGTTATAGTCGCTGCCCCGCCAACTTCTTCAGAAGACAACTCTGCAAGTATTAGATATCTTCGATTGCCCGATCCTGAAGGAGCGCTGTTTGGGAATGGGACAGGGGAGACTGGCCCTACATCTCTCATATCCCCACCATCACAATTGATGGTGAAAGCATACAAAGAGATAGGAATTGATCAAACTCTTCTTGGCTTCAAAGAATCGATATGATAATCTTCATTTTCACGGAGGAAACAATCATATACATTCCATGCTTTGCAAAAAACTTCATATCCATTTTCAGTTTCCAGGTATGTCTGTAAGAGTTCTAGTCTTCATTCCCATATGTAACAGCCATTCTATCTTACACATGAAGCAATACATTTAAACAAGCAATTCCGAACATTTATGTTATGCATGACAGTCTTGCACAATTGAAACATTTGTCGAATCATTTTTACCCCATTGTTATGTAAGTTGCGGAGGCATTTACCGGGATGCTACCAATCTGCTCAAAACCTGATCTTTACAAAATTTTGCAGCATTAAATCAGGTAGCCATGCAACTTCGCATTTGCTTTTCCTTTGTAATCCACAGACAGCTATTATGCATCTATATTTATGTGTAATATGAGACATTTTGCATTCCAAATAATATGTTTGCATCATATTTGAATACATTGTTTTTGAATGAGTGTTCAGTTCTTAGTTATGTTTTTGTTTTGGAAAATTTACTTACAATATTAAAATGCCATTAGCTTTCATTGCTCAAACCCAACACCAATTAGTTAAGGGTTGCCTTCTGATAATTCCAATCTATATTCATATATATCTATGCTTGAAGCCAACCACAGATCAAAGTTGGGAGTTAAAAAGTATGTCTACTGCTTGAACTTGTCATTCTCGTTTAGTATCGGGTACTTATGTCTGGTACGTGTTTTTGTATATATATATATAAAATGATCTTTCAAATAACTTAAGAATCGTTTGGTTCACGGAATGTAAGATTACTATCGAGAATAAGATTACCGGAATATTACATTACTTAACATATTATTGAGAATGTTGTATTATCTTATTTGGTTTGTTTTACAGTAATAATTATGTTTGGAAAAAAGAATATAAGATAAGAAAAATATATATTTTACCAAATTGCCCTTGAAATAGTTTTATTTTTTAACAAATGAAAGTTCATAGAAAATATATTTTTTATTATTTCTAATTTATATATTTTTAACAAATTTATATATAAATAATTTAATATATATTTTTATTACACTTAATTTTTTAATAAAATTTCTACATAAATAATTGAATATTACATAACTTATTGTTGGGTGTGGGTCGCACTATTTGGGGAACTCATCACCTTAAAGAAAGGTTGCATTATAAAAGTGAGTTGCAATCTAAAGTGTGGTGCAACTTAAAAGTGGTGCAACCCAAAAAGTGGTGCAACCTAAAATGTGGTACAACCGTAAAATAAGTTGCAACCTAAATGACAACGATAAATAGGTTGTTTGATTGTTGAAAAAAGGTTATGTTATTTTAAGGATAGTTTGAAAGAGGAGAAAGTAAAACATAAAATTAGGGATTTCTTATAAAAGAAATAATAGTTTTGAAATATTTCTTTTATTTTAAGTGTTTTTATCCAATTCGATAAATTGTTAAATACCTAAGATATACAAAGGAATGAGATTCCCAAGAATGCAAGGGGGAAAACACTGTCACAATACTTCTTTACCCCTTGGTGGGAATGTTTTTAAACCAAACGCGGGTATATAATTCCGAAAAGATTATTTCTCTCTGTAATAATCTTTTCGTTGATCAAAACATCCCTAAATCTAACTCTAATAAAAAGAGAGAAAAAACAGGGTGGGAGCAACCGGTGACGACTTAAATGACTGACAAAATTAACCCAATAAACTAGATATGTAAAAACATTAGCCTATTAGGTAATCTCCAAAATTAATTTCAGATCTACAACAACTGCTGCAGTGTAGGGTAAACTCGTCACGATCACATGACGAATTTATTCAATATATCTTTTTATTTAAACTAGTCATGTCGAAGTGACGAATTTCAATAAAATATATTTTTATTAAAATGTATCAAGTCGAACTAACAAATTTCAATAAAAAATATATTTTACTAGAGCTCGTACCCACGTGATGAGTTCAAAGTAACTGTAACAAACGCCGTAGTTCCCAAAATAAATATATGAGTTCATATTGAATTAATAATTAGCGGGGCCTAATTTTGCCTAATGACATGCAATACGTAGCAAATTATACCCCACATGAGCCAGAACAACACATCGTACAAACTAATACTTACTAGCAATGAGAGAATGAAAAACTTCCATGCAGTCTTTTTCCTGTCATGTTTCTTGCTTCACCGCTTGTGACTTTGAGTTCAACTGAACATGAGAGCATTGTCTGAAACTTATACGAGGAAGCAACACTTGTCTAAAAACCATTAAAAGAAGTGGCGACATTGATCTTCACCGATAGTTGATGATATCAACAATTGTTTACATAGTAGTTAGTAATTTTACCATGCCTTTATTAGTACTTAGTATAGTTCTAATATTAAGGGGCATTTGATTTGTGGAAAAAATCAATAATCTTTTTGACATATACTTGTGTGATTTAGGAGCATTTCTTCCGAGTTAATAAAACATTCCCCACTGAAATATTTATTTTTTGAGTTTTTCTTGAGAATATCATTCTCTTTATTTTATTAGGCATATTACATAATTCTCTCCCTTCAAAAAAAAAAATAAGTTATTTTAAAATGGTCTTTCCTTTTGTATATAATTATACTATAAATCTATTTTATTTATTTTTTTTTAATATTTATTATAAAATAATATGATGTATATAATATAAAATTATAAAATGTTGTATTTTTTGATTTTAAGTTTTTGTTGTATGTTTGATTCAAATTTTATTTGGTATGTGTTTTATTGTGTTTATTTTTAGGATTAATTTCCATAAGAGGTTGTCTATACTATTATTTATTTATTTATTTTATTAATTTTGTCAATAATTTAGTATAATATTTTATTTTACAATTCATACATATAGCATGAATAAATTAAGAAAACTACATAATAAACACATATCCAATAGGTATGTACATCTTCAAATGTTTTGATACCTAAATAAAGATATATTACATTAGTGTAAGTATGTTTATGTAGTTTAAATAAATAGAAAAAATAAAAATAAAAAATATTTAAATTATTTGCGTAAAAAATTTATATATAATATATATAATTATAAATTATAATAATATTTTTCATGAACTTTCATATAATGTTTTCACTTAAATATTGTGAATTCAACTTGTTAAAAAGAAATATATCTTAAATACAAATTTTACATATCTTATTACTCTAATCAGATAGTGTAATCTTACATTCTTATCAAATAAATTAAATAAGGTAACACAACATTCTGATAATCTTATTCCCAAAGATAATCTTACAATATGTGAACCGAGCGGTCCCTAATAGTTTATGATGAATTAAAATATTCAAAAAATAGTAATCAATTTAGAAAGATCATAATTTTGGGATGTAATTAGAACATTAAAAAATCCGGGACCAATTCCGAGTGAGAGTTACAATTTGGGGACAAAATTAAAATATTAAGAATTTTAGGGATTAACATAAAATGAGTTTGGAGGCGTGTGGTGAATTAGCTCCCAAAAAATATTCCTCCTTTCATTAGCGTTGCTTTAGTTTGGGTGATCTGTATTTGTTTGACTAATAAATAAAATGCTCAAAAAAGAGAAAAAAAAGGAATCCTTTGCCCCACTCTAAAAGGCAGAAGAAGACGAATAATTGACCCCTCTTGGTGCCTCCAAAAGCTCTCTCCGTTGTTGCTGAGGTCTTCTCATCCTTCCAAAGAGCACAACGATCCTTTCTTTCATTGCAAACTCCTAATTGAATCCAAACTCTCCATCTCTTGATTTCCTCATATAATATATATTACTATATAAGTAAGAATGTCGAAGAAGTTCTGAATATTGTAGGCTGATTTTGTTCTGGCATTTTTACAAACACCCAGTGAACAAAAATGGCGCTTCCCTATACCCATCACTATAAGCTTTCTTTCTCTGCTCTGAACTTAAAAAATCTGGACTTCGCATTTGCAGCCCATTTGTTGTACAGTGCAATTCCAATGTGTCGTCTTCGCCGTTCACGGAGAAACACTCGATGCAGCGGTACCAAAGGGACCAGTGGGTCTACAACAACAGCCATAATAGTCAGCAGCTTCTATCTCTCAACAGTGATGATCAAGTCGCCTCTTGCTCCTTACCTTCTGATGGCGATTCCATTAGGTTAAATGACATCGCTTTGCAGCTGCCGGAGCTCAGGAAGTTGCTTGAAGTTTTGAAGCATAAGAGAGAGAGCCGTGGCGGCCACGTGCCCGAGAATGGACCGGGAAATGTCTTCTTGGTGGGGACTGGGCCTGGAGATCCCGATCTCTTGACGTTAAAAGCTGTCAAAGTCATTCAAAAAGCTGATCTTTTATTGTACGATAGGTTGGTGTCTAATGCTGTATTGGACTTGGTTGGTCCCGATGCCAGGCTTCTATATGTGGGAAAAACTGCAGGCTATCATAGTAGAACTCAGGTAAATTTATTCAATTTATGGGTATGGTTTATGCCAATTAGGTTCCTCTTATTTTTTTTACATGCAATTATGAAAAGATTGAATTTATTGTTGTTCTTGCAGGAAGAATCCATGAGTTGCTTCTGAGTTTTGCTGAAGCTGGGGCTAATGTGGTCAGACTTAAAGGAGGGGATCCACTGGTGAGCCATTCCAACAATTACCAACATTTCCCCCTTAAATTAGTAGAAATGCCTTATAAAGTTAAGTTCTTTTCTGGGGTTATTTTGGGAGTAACTCTTGTGATTTTCAGGTATTTGGAAGGGGTGGAGAAAAATGGACTTCCTGCAGCAGCAAGGGATTCAGGTCAAGGTTATCCCTGGTATGACACTGTACAATAATATTCTATGGTTTGCATTTGCAATTCATGATAGATAAATTTCCTTGTTTCGAGGCAAAATATTTGATGATGCTGAAGGGTTGCTGATTGTAAAATTCTGTGATTACATCATTTTTTATGAACATTTTTACTTCTGATTTCATCTCATAAATTTACGAAACTGCTGTTGATCTCTATTGATTTTACATGATGAGGACTTGCCTTAACATATTCCTTTTCGAATAATTTTTTTATCTTAGGAGGCTTGACTAGGTTTTGAACATTTTCTCAGTGGAATCCTCGATTTTAAGGGGTTAAGTGTGTTTTGGTGTGTCAAAACAACAATTCAAAGATAGAGGGTAAAGCAGAGTTGTCTTGATCATATGTTCTGCATTCGAGAGGCTGCATTCACATATTATTCTTAGTTAATCATGTTTGAAAATAATTTCTAATGGTACGAAAGATTTTAGAAAGGGAGCCTTTTTCTTTATAGGTTATAACATCTGTTTGAGCAACAATCATAGGTTCATGCGTTTTGAGACAATAACAAAAAGAACTGAACTTGAAGATTTCTTCAATCATGTAGGCCCTATGAGGACTGCTGAGTTCTGGTTTATGAAAGTGTTTGATGTTGACGAAGAATGGAACAGCATATTAGCATAGAACTGTTTGTATGAGAAATGCGGTTTGACATTAACATGCTTGTTGTCTTGTAGGTATTACTGCTGCTTCTGGAATATCAGCCGAGCTGGGCATTCCTTTGACCCATAGAGGTGTGGCAATTAGTGTAAGATTTCTCACAGGTCACTCGAGAAAAGGTGGAACAGATCCTCTTTTTGTTGCCGAAAATGCTGCTGACCCTGATTCAACGTTAGTGATTTATATGGGCCTTTCCACCCTCCCTTCTCTTGCCCAAAAGTTGATACATAATGGCCTACCACCAGATACACCAGCCGCTGCAGTTGAGCGAGGAACCACACCTCAACAGCGCACGGTAAGTACAATGTCATGCACGATTTCTTCACAAACATTAACACAACATGAATTATTAATGCTTTCGAGGGATATTCAATAAAACCAGAAATCTTGCATGCTAACCCCAGTATGGTTGTTCTTTCATGATGGTACAGGTCTTTGCAGAACTTAAGGATCTTGCCGAAAAATCAAAACAGCAGAGTTGGTGTCGCCGACACTAATCATAATCGGGAAGGTTGTCGCCCTTTCACCATTTTGGCCGCAGTCTTCAAAAGAAGCATCCCGACTTGTTGAAGCCTAACTAAAAGGACATAAAATTCATAGGCTGCTTTTAAGGTGTAAGACAAACATTTGACACTTCTTGCACTTGTCATGTCAACAAGAAGCAGCCACTAAATTCAGTGCTAATTTTATTTGTTATTTGTTTTGACCCTTAGGATTTGGATTATGATTTGAGTTCATTGAATGTGTTGATTTACCATGAGCTTCAGGAAATTGGGAATAATGTGGAATTATGTACATGTCGCATACAAATTACAATATTTCATTCAATCATGTAGTATAGACGTATAAATCAATAATTTTATATTCAGGGTTCGGTTCGGTTCATGCGACCGATTTTACGACATATAGCGAATTGGATTAGTCCTCACTAACAAAGACATGGTTAGCTTTAAATATACAACTACAAAAATTCACCTTTGTAATGAAACTTTATCAATAGCCAAAAACGTTGGATGCCAACCCTAATAAAGGATCCAAGGCACTTGGAGCAAACTTCCTTGCAAAAAGATAGCAAATAGTTGATGGCTGATCATATATAAGCAGGATTGACCTTCAAATATTCTCTTAAAGAAGCCTTCAGTAATATCATCTTTCCCGAATGTCGCTGGATGAGCACCGCGCCTTGACCAGTCGGTCCAAGTAAGGGTCCTGTTCACCAAGAGATGAGGCGATTGGATCGTCAGCATTGTCGGGAAATAGTGCTCATCGACATAACAACCGTGACGGCAGAATTTCTTGAACTTGGGATAATAAGTGATGTCTTTAATTATATCAATCGCAAGCTTTCGGTTGACTTCAAACCATTGAGACCCTTTACGCCATTGGCTAAGTGTGACCTCTGGTCGCATGCGTTTAATGTAGCGCCCTCTCCCATATGGTCCGGTTCGTCGAACGAGCCCATAAAGCTGCTTTGATCTTGATATGTAGTGATAGATGCTAAAATTGACCAGGGAATGCAAGACTCGGATAGGAGAATGAACCATTCATTTGAGATGTCGAGCAATGCATTGGCGAGGAGTCTCCTCTCTGCCTCGCACATACTCATCTTTCCCCACTCAACAATCTGCAAATAATTTTGAATAAATAATCAAATCATTTTAAACAAAGCCTTCAGGCAGCAAACAATCTGTAGTTTTCCCCTATAGAATTTCGTTTGTTGAAATACAATCATGTTTTAAATGACAAGTCGAACCAGTTATATATGTTGATCACTATGTTACTTGAATCCGAATACGAGTATCACATACAGATATGCATTCAACTCTACTATACTCGATGTTTTCCGAAGTTTTGTATGTATTTGGAAGGCCTTTGGAGAGTCATATTCCCTTACTCATGTTCAAATATGTATCTGATAAGTGTTTTAGACCCTAAAAGATGCATTCACCCAGAATGCTGCTAGTTCATACTTACAACTAACCCTGTTCCTCTATCACATATATTTATTCGAAAATATTAAAGAAATATTACGATAAAAAGGATTCAAGAAAAAAAACAGATATTACTCGAACTTGGGTAAAAGAGTAGGACACAAGTAGTGTTGGATATGGATTTGTTTAGTTTTTTCAAAGATTTCCATGTATTTAGAAAATCTTTTAAAGATCATATCCAATATCCATGTCCGAGTATATTTCAAACACGGATACTTTAAAAAAATGAAGAGTCGAAATAATATACTACTATGAAATTGATACCTGACTAGGGATTTGTCTCCTGTAGAAAACTGATGATGGTAGATACCCACCAGTGTAGGATGGTAGTGCATGTATATATATGGAGTAAAGCCCTTCATGTCCCTTGAAGAATCTGTCCCAAAGAGGAGCCATTAGCAATGGCCCCTTGGTCAAGAACATGAAGGCAATTTTGGGGACTCTCTTGAAAGGATACTCCTTGATCCGAGGAACAAACGAAGCTCTCCATAGTAATTCCGTGTCATTCATATCATGCATCGAGTTTGAAGGAGGCCTAATGAAATTTTCCAAGGTATTAGCGGCATCTTCAAACCGAGGCTGAACAGGGGATGGTGCTTTAGCTGCTGCAATCTGCGGGATCATGGAAAATCGTACTGAATAACTGGTGATCGATAACCCGACGCCCATGATCAAAAACAACGAACAAAACACAAGGTTCCTCAAGGGAAAAGCCCTGGAGAGGCTCGTTTTGTTTGCAGAAACTGGTTCTTTACCTTCTTCCATGGCCACCAACCTTGGCTGCACCATAACCAATTTCTGGGTTTTGTATCTCCCCTAAAACCAAACCAAGAAGCACCCTACTGGATCAAAAACTGAACCAGAAGATAACAAAGACAACTTTGAAACACTGTTGTATACAGAAAGGAGATATAAAAAACACAGCAAAACTCTTTTTGACAGGTGTGCAAGTGTGACTAGAAATTCGGTAGAATGAATGACTGTAAGTTCCTGCCGTGCCGTGATTAGGACTTAGGAGAACATAAACGCAACGTGCGTACACGATGGTGAAGAGATTAAGAGATGAAAAAAGAAGGGAACAAAGTTGTTAACGATACGACGGGGATGTGTTCTTTTTTGGTACAAGGTTTAATTTTAAAGGAGAAAGGAACTCTCTGAAGGGAACAAAGTTTTTAACGATACGACGGGGCTGTGTTCTTTTTTGGTAAAAGGTTTAATTTTAAAGGAGAAAGAAACTCTCTGAATAAACATGAGATGGATTCGTAATTCCGACTGTTTTTTGGTCATTGAAGGAGACGGACTTGTATGGGACTTTTCTTCGATGGCTTGACTTCAGCCTACCTCCAGTGTTTGCGTGTTCTATTAACTGGTTTAAAATAAGAGGGTAAACTAACTATTTAGTCACTAAGCCATAGGATATATTCTATTCTTATCACTAAATAAACAATTGTATTAGTTAGGCCATTACTGTTTAATTTAAATTAATTTTAACCTATAAAAAAATAATTTTCATTAGGATGATAATAATCCATATTAATACATTCAATTAATTTAATCATAATTCTATGATTAAAAAGGTTCTAATTTATAAAATTTATTAATTTAGTCTCAAAATCAAACTAAACCAAATCGTTTGAAGTCCAAAACAACTCCTCCATCCTCTTCTCAACCACCACCAACAATCCATCCCCCCATCATCAGCTTATATGTCGACACCAATTTATTATTCCCGAGTATTTCTGTAGTTGCCTTCATCCAAACCTGCATCGTAACCGAGTAACTATTTGGACAGGTTTTGATGAAGGTAACGGCAAAGGTGCTCAAGTAATTATTTGGTGCAGGTTTTTGATGAAGGTAACGGCAAAGGTGCTCGAGAACAACGGATTGAACTTGGCTTAGAAGCCGGTGATGGAGAACGGGTTTGTGGCAAAGGGGTGAAGGAGTTGTTTTTGTATTTAGATGATTTTGGTTTGACTTTGAGATTCAAATAATAAATTTTGTATATTTAGAGATTAATTCTATCAAATTATCTAATCAAGTTAAAATTAATAAAGTTTCTATTATTTTTGTTAAATTATCTAAAATTAGAACTAAACTAATTGAATGTGTAGTAAATATGAAGGACTAAAATTGTTATTATTCTAATAAAAAACATTATTGACAAATTTTGTTTGGTGATGAGAATAAAATCACTCCATAGTTTAGTGACAAAATAATCAAATATATATATATATATATATATCAACAGATACCATTTTATGTTTAATCAACTCTAATTCCAGCTCCCGGACCACAATGTTGAATGATTGATAGAAGAGTAAATTTCAACTTTTTAGTGATGGGAATGATTCGGATACAAGCAATACAATGTTCAATCAACAGATACCAGTATCATCGTTTTCTTGAACCAAAAAGAGGCTACAACTAAGAACAATGTAATGCTAATGAAGCCAGAAATGTTCTCAACATACTTCCAAAATCCTACAATGCAGGATTCTAAAAGGTCCAGCCTCACTTCTCGGAAGAGTTGGGTCCTCGCTTCTTGCCGAAACCGACAACTGCCAAAACAGCAAACAAGCAAAACGGTCAGTCACAGGCTCGACATGATCAAAATTGCAGGAGGAAACACAAGCATAAGCCTTCTTCAAACAAGCAATTCTCAAAAGAATTAAAGATGAAGGACAATAGATGTATATGAACCCGATGATCGCTAGTCTTCTCTGGTTCATATAACATGAATGAAATTCGAGCTATTAGAATCGTAAAATGTTGTTTAGGAACTTATTTATATGATTATTGTGTTTATACAAACATATAATAATTCCAAAGAAGTAAATTCACTGGTTTGTTAATTGTTGTTTTTTTTAATGTACTAATTCTATGATAAATTATATATTGATGAGATCGCTAATATTACTGAATTGGATAGAGCAATCTTAGTAACAATGACTGATAATTAATAGCAAAAATTCAGTGTCAAGGCACCATATTCAACTTGTTTGAGAATAAATTCATTCATGAAGGTAGGTTGAACATATGACATATAATCAACGTTAAAAGACAAAAGGAAACGAGTCAGACGAGCAAACAAGAACTAAATCACTAATAACCCAAATAGTTAGTCCAGGAATCAGCGATTTCATCATTGAAATGAGTCGTTACTATTAGAGGAACAATCAAAAGGATTAAGAACTAATCGAACTGGACTGAACAAAACCGATCAAATTCAATTAACAGCACAATTTGAACATTGTAAAGATCAGAAACAATAAATTTATAAACAACAAAAGGAGATAAACTAACCGGCGGTGACGAAACGGCGGTTGTACTGCATCCGCTTATAGGCTCGGCCTCTAGGCTTCTTCTTCTTGTCTTGCTTGGCTACTTTTGGAGTTTGCCCTCTGACTTTCCCTGCACGTGCCAACGATCCGTGGACCTTACCTGTAAACCAATCACCATCATAGATAAAAAAACAAAACAAAATAAATAAATTGGAAAGAAAATGATATCAGAAGCCTGGGTTTACCCATTTTGTGATTGTAGCTGCTGCTCTGTAGTCTGATTACAGGTGGTGAGTGATAATGGCGACTTCCGCTCAGGGTTAGGGGTTTTTTTTTTCCAGGTATTTATTAGAGAACAAAATGAATCGTCTTAAAAACCCATTTGGGCCTCTAAAGTGTAGCATACAGCTCGTTACACAGATTGTGTTGGGCTTTTTATAGTCTACAATCGTTTATAGTATTTCCATGTTTTTATGATTTACGTCCGTAATATTTTTAAAGATAATCATTTTTGATTAAGATTAAATTAGTCGATCAAATTAAATGAATTTATTTAAACAATTGATATGTGTCGTAACCGGTTTTCGTCCGGGCACGAAATTTTAAACTTGGCGGGAAAAGTGATGTGAATAAATGGTTTTAAAAATAATTTGGAGTCGCCATCGGCCTTTTGGGTCAGGTAGGTCGAATACCTAAAAATTATCTTTTAAAAGTGTTTTTAAGAAAACATCAGTTAAAAGATGAACTGATCTGCGTTTATAACCAAAAATTCGTTCTTTTTATTAATAGAAAGGATTCGTGGTCGGTTACGTTTAGGGAAGGATTAACACCCCTACAACGCCCAAAATTGGTACTTTTTAATTATAAATTGTCTCTATTATTGGAAATTTAAAAATTCAAATATATTTAATTCATAATTCTGTTATTTCAAATAATTTTAAGAAAATATTAATATACATAAATAAGATATTTATATATTAGAAATATCAGAAAAGGGCTTCTAGGTACTTTAAAACAGCTCTTTTCTTCGTATAAATAATAACTAAAATATAATAATTTAATAATTTAAATAAAACTAAATTATAATTTTTTTATAATATTTAATTATTTAAAATACCAGAATAGAACATCCAGTTATATTAAGACTGTCATTTTCTTCGATATTAAAAAAAATAAACATTATTATTTAAACAAATATATATATATTATATATATATATATATATATATATATGACTAAGATTAATAAATAAAAATAAAATGAAATATAACTAAAGTATAATAATATATAATTTGCAATTAGATAATAATCAAATAAAATAATTAAAATTATAACAATAAATTTAAAAAAATAAATAAACTTATGGTACAAAAAAACTAATATATATCAGTAATTAAAATGTAAAATACCAAAATTAAAGGCTCTAATTCAAATATTATGAAATTTATATAATATTAGTGTAATTTAATTTTAATTATTAACCAATGATTAAAATATAAATTATTAAAATCTGAGAGACTAAATCTGTTATTACCATAAATATATACATTTACTGATAATGACTAAATTATAAATAAAAATTAGAAGATCGAATTAAAAAGTATAGGAATTGATTTTATGACCAAAATAGAAATTTACAAAGCTAGGATGATACGCGAGTGGTTTGACCGTGCGCGAAATTACAGATATACCCCTACCCAAAACGGCGTCGTTTGGGAGGAGTATATAAGACAAAATGGCTGGCCCATAGGGCCAGCATCCCTCATTTACTCTCTTCTTCGTCTCTCTCTAACTGAGAGAGTTTATAAAACTCTCTCGCCTCTCTCTAACTTCCTCTAACCAGAGGGAATTCCGGCAGTCGCCGGACACCGTACTCCGGTGTCGGTCTCCATCACCGGCCACCGTTAATGGTGGCCGGAAAACTACATATATACCTTAAATCGAAGCCCTGCTTTCCCTAAAGCCAATCCGAGGGTATTTTAACCTAGATCATTACCAAAATATGTAGATCTAAGGTTCTTTACCTTCGACCTTTCGGTTTCAAAGATGTAGGGAGGCTCTGATGACGGCAGTTCCCTTGGTAAGTCTCCTTTCCTCTTCTCCTTCTTTATTTGGTTGCTGTTGGGTGTTGATTTGCTCTCGTGTCTATAGTTCTTGCTCTGGTTGTTCGTATCTCTTTCTCTGTCTCTTTTTTTTTCTTTTCTGCTTTCTGTCCTCTCTCCCCCCTTTTGTTTTGCAGGATCCGGTGGCTTTTATAGCCACCACCGAGCCATGCTAGGACCGATCTAGAGGGGAAGTTCGGTGAGTCACCGAGCTATGTGGTGACTCACCCATAGCCGTGACATGTGGGAGCAGCTGGCCTTCTGGAGACTTCTGGCGAGGGCGGCGACAGCTAAACGTCTGGAAGTAACGGCGGCAGCCACGTGGTTGTTCTGGAATCTTGGAGGCAGCTGGGGATCACTGGAAGCAGCGGTTGGGAGCTAGGGTTTGAAAACCTAGCTAAAACCCTAAATCAGTTTAGGTTTCTATTTGGGTATGGGTCGATTCTGGTTGGGCCTGGGATTTGGGCTTGTAAACGGGCTTCCAGTTTTGTAATTTATTTATATAATAATAATAATATATATTAATAATAATAATAAAATTAATAATTTTAATTTTAATGAAAGTGAAAAATTAATGTCTTCAGCCCCTCTTTGATCATTCTTGTGTTAACAAATAGAGCAAAGACGAAAAGACAATAATTTTTCATTCGGTTATTTTAAGTAATATGGAAATGTTGAAAACATCATGCACTAAAGGGCTTACAGATGATCCTAAGGTTTTGAAAACATCAAAAAGCTCCCGAAGGTTTTTTTGGAAACATCATGCACTGCAGGACTTACAGATGACCCTAAGGTTTTGAAAACATCAAAAAGCTCCCGAAGGCTTTTTGGAAACATCATGCACTGCAGGACTTACAGATGACCCTAAGGCTTTGAAAACATCAAAAAAAATCCCGAAGGCTTTGGAAACATCATGCACTGAAGGACTTACAGATGACCCTAAGGCTTTGAAAACATCAAAAAGCTCCCGAAGGCTTTTTGGAAACATCATGCACTGAAGGACTTACAGATGACCCTAAGGCTTTGAAAACATCAAAAAGATCCCGAAGGCTTTTTGGAAACATCATGCGCTGAAGGACTTACAGATGACCCTAAGGCTTTGAAAACATCAAAAAGCTCCCGAAGGCTTTTTGGAAACATCATGCACTGAAGGACGTACAGATGACCCTAAGGCTTTGAAAACATCAAAAAGATCCCGAAGGCTTTTTGGAAACATCATGCACTGAATGACTTACAGATGACCCTAAGGCTTTGAAAACATCAAAAAGATCCCGAAGGCTTTTTGGAAACATCATGCACTGAAAGACTTACAGATGACTCTAAGGCTTTGAAAACATCAAAAAGCTCCCGAAGGCTTTTTGGAAACATCATGCACTGAAGGACTTACAGATGACCCTAAGGCTTTGAAAACATCAAAAAGATCCCGAAGGCTTTTTGGAAACATCATGCACTGAAGGACTTACAGATGACCCTAAGGCTTTGAAAACATCAAAAAGATCCCGAAGGCTTTTTGGAAACATCATGCGCTGAAGGACTTACAGATGACCCTAAGGCTTTGAAAACATCAAAAAGCTCCCGAAGGCTTTTTGGAAACATCATGCACTGAAGGATTTACAGATGTGGGAAATAGTTTACTAAGTAAAAAAAAACTAAGGAAATCGTTTTCTTACTTTTCAACAATTTCATTTTTAGAAAAGATTGAATGAGAAACTATGGAAATTGTTTTCTCATTATTTTTCAAAAACATGTTGATTGGGTAAAATGCCCCAATCTCTAGATAATGCTCATTTTGTGGATTGCATCCTCTATCTTCAAATGTTTGCATAATTCCTGTATTTATGGTTTTGAATACATTCTTCGTGTAAGGTATTTTTTATCATGAATCTTCTTGTTCTTCTGAAGATCTGTAAAACTTCATGTTTGAATGCACTCAGATGTATCAATGTAATGTATTTTCTATTGTGTAAATGATATTCTTATGAATGCATGAATGTTGATGCAATCTTCATTTGACTTCAAAGTGGTGAACTAGGTATTCCTTCACTTCATCATTTACTTCCAGGGTCACCTCTGGATATCAGTGTAGAAACTTATGCTATCCTTGCATTTCTGTAGAATCATCTGATCAACTATATCTTGCGTCTTCTTAACTTCATTTAAGTCTCAGAAGAAATGTTTCATTTATAGAACTCTTGCCGTAGTCAGAAGTATGACCCTGATGCCCCATTTTGTCTTGGATAAAACCAACTTTATTTGCTTGGACTTGTGTATAAATCCCATAAAGCTTTCATCTTTGAAAAGAGAATATATCATCTTTAAGAAGAGAATCTATAATCTTTGAAGAGTGTAGATGTAGATATGTCTGACTCAGCAGGGATTAATTAGGAGAGTAGAGTTTGTTCCAATTTAACTTTTGAAACACATCACAAGGAAGATTTATCCTAATTCCTTTCATGTCTCCACATCTAATCCAATCTCGAATACGGCAACTTGGACCATATCATGTCGAGATGTTTAACAACATCCTGTCGTTCAACATTAGTTGGTGCCATTAGTTTCTTGTTGTTAAAATTTCAGCTCTCCTTCTGTGGAAAGAAATCCTCATCATATCTCACTTTTAATCTTGAAGTTGAAGAAGACAGACTTCATCTTGGATCAATAAATGGAAACCATATGATTACAACATTTGTTCAACATCAGAATAGCAGGTTCGTAAAACATTTGAAAGCTCATTCATCCTCTCCTGTGGCTTCTGCTCAGATGTTCGTAAAACATTTGACCACACATTCATCCTTTCTTGTGGTTTCTTCTCAGACGTTCGTAAGACATTTGACAACACATTCATCCTTTCTTGTGGCTTCTGCCAAGATTTCTCAATCATTGAAGCTCTTTGCCTAATGTTCAAAGCTTTTGACAACACATTCATCCTTTCTTGTGGCTTCTGCCAAGATTTCTCAATCATTGAAGCTCTTTGCCTAATGTTCAAAGCTTTTGAATGAGGCCACAAGACCATTTGAGAACGAAACTCAGTGGGGATTCAAGTGTAATGTTGGTATGACCAAAAAGTTGGTCAAATTCACAAAATGTGCTGGTGTATTTTGAATAGGAGATACCAACAAATTTTGATATCATCTCTGGAAAAGGCAAATGTGATACTGATCATTCTTTCTTTCATAATGAGCATTGTAGAAAGTAGAAACACTTCAGCTATAGGATCAATGTACAGAAAGATATCCGTGGAATTCTTGCAGCTGGGGATGAAACACACATGATAAAACCAAAATAGATGAAAACTCAGTTCATCTTGGCTATCAATGATGATTCCAATAACAACGCGAATAAAAGAATGTAAGTGAGTCGAGTCTCCCTTTCCAATGTTATCAAGTAAGCAAAAACCGTTGTGAAAAATACTTCATAACCTCAACAGTATGGTTGAAACTAACTGACATGAATCTCAAAGAAATATTTTCAATTATCACCCGACACAAAAAAGGTCAAATTCAGAGTTCGAGGTCTCGAGGAATTGATCCTTGGATCGAATGGTCTAAAAGGGATCATCTTCTTTATTCATGCAACCATAATGTAGCTTAACAAAGAACACACTGTCATGTGACATGGTTTAAGAAGATTGGGTATTTGAAACCATACTTACTGAATAAATATTGTTCAACAACAGGACCCTAATGCAACTGCCTGGTGAACGAAGCAATTATGTGCAGTCAGATCGACTATCATTGTTTCACCATTTTCATTCTTCACACATTTCTGTCTCATTGGAAATATTTGTTCAAGTCAATGATCTTGACACAGGATGTTGTGGGCCTTCAGCATGCCCAACATTGGCTAATACAAGTGTTCAAAATGCATCAACAGTTCTGATTCTGATTGAAATGGGCTTTCAGTATGCCCCAGCATTTTGTTGATAAATATTCAGAATATTTCAACATTTCTGATTCTGATTGAAAAGGGTTTTCAGCATGCCCCAGCATTTTGCTGATAAAGATGTTAAAAGTGTGCTCAACATTACTTCTTGTTGAGATGAGCCTTCAAAAATGCCCAAATATTTATACTGACGTGAGCCTTCAAAATGCCCCAATATTCTATTTCTGTTTGAAATGGGCTTTCAAGATGCCTTAATATTCTGCTTCTGATTCACTCTTAATGTCTGTTTGACTGAAATGTCATGATCCTCATTAGGTCCAATCTTGACAATGAACTATTGTAGGTACTTGTGGGCTTTATTTGTGCCCCAAATATGTTTATCTTGAATATTCTCATTCTGGTGTCACTAAACAGTAGTATTGTCAAGTAACTGGAGAATCTCTTCATGTTGTTACAAACTAAGAAGTACTCAATCATTCTGACAGAAACGTCTGAGATATGTGTTTTCTGAATGAGGTGACCATTTTCTATATCTGGAGGAGTCTAGTCAGACAGAGTAGTATAAATTGCTTGGTAATTCATTCCAGGCTGACACAGTGGCTTATCATCTCTCAATGAAGGCTATTTCTGGAATATACTTTTCTGTGGGAACATTAATTTATGCAAACAGTAATCTGATGCAATAGCAAGACTACTATACAGTGGTACAGGCTCTTGAAAAATCTACACCCATGCAACATATTGATTCTGATAACAACTCATCTGATTATGAAGCAATCTTTCAGGATGATTTCACAAGTATTGATAGTTCTTTCTGATACCGAGGAAATTCTGAATTCTGATTCTGATGAGGAGAGTAAATTGTTATACTTGACGAAAATGGGTACTTAGAGCTGAGGCTTCAGTAGCCATGGAGAGATGTGGTCCGTATTCATCAATTGCAGAGTTGACAGATTTTATATGTGCTGATCAATGGTTAAGGCTGTTGACGTACTTCTTTCAGTAGAAGATAGGAATTCATTATGCAATTACCCCCAATTACAAGTAAAGGCGAAACTTGGGCTATGATTTTTGAAAAGGAAGAAGTAGAGGAATCTTGAAAAGAAGCTTCTTAATGAAGACGATCATGCAGTTCACCTTTCAATTCCAATGATTGGTTCTAGGGTTCATACCAACCAGATCAGATAACTCAAAGACTTCCAGAAGATGCTATTGGGTCTCCTTATTTCTACTATGAGAACGTGGCACTTGCTCAAGTTAATGTTTGGACTGGAATATCACAATACTTATTCAATGTAGAGCCAGAATTTTGTAGATTCGAAGCATTTTTATACTGCTACACTGAAAAGGGGCTATATTCATAATCTGCCAATTGAGAACAGATTTACTCTTATCATGTTTTCTCCACGCACTATACATGATATTTTCCATTGACAAAGAATGGTGCCTTCCTGGGATCCAAGAAAAAAGTTGAACTGTTTACAAACATGTACAAGAAGTGCTAAATTGACAGAAAGGAGCTGTAAGGTTTTTGAAGCTTATGACGATAAGCCACCTTCGAGTGTCTAGAAGTATATTCTTGATGGAATCTGGTATGGGTTAGAAGGAATAAAGTTACTCCACTTGAACCTGATGAGGTGGAAATGCTTCTAGATTTCCCTAAAAATCATACACGAGGAGCTGTAGAGACACGTTTTCTGGTGATATCCATGTCCTGTCTCTTTTTTTTTTCTGGGATCAGTGATGTAAAGGCCGTCTTCTACTGTCTTGGCATATCTTTGAAAACAGATGTTCAAGAACTGAATGATCGGTTGGAGCAATTGATGAGTAGATTTGTCGAATTCGACCTTGTTGTCGGTGGCATCCAGCGTAACAACCTTACTGGAAGAAATAAACATTATCAGGATGATTAGAAGATTTTTGTTGGTGCATTTTCTTGCAATGACTGCTACAGTGACTGTCTCTTCTGCTGCTCCAAAATATCCTACTCTTTTCGAATCATGGAACGATTTAATTGATGGTAAAACTGGTTATCTCAACTTTTGGAATTTTGTACGGCATACAAATGTAGAATTTGTTCCAATGTCTTATTCTGTGCCATATGTTCTCAAATTTGAATTCAGCAATCTTCTGAAGGACATAATGGATATAATCTTTTCAAGGAAATTGATCAGCATGGAAAAGGCAACAATGCTGTATCAAGACTTGAGTTAGCATCACGGTATAACCAGAGTGCAGGTAGTGACTTGTTCATGGCTCTATGATGTAATCTTCTAGAGAACATGAATTGATGGTCGGGAAAATAATCTGTCTGGTGATGCTTATCGCCCTCAGCATGAGATAAACGATAATCTTTCTTTATGAGCTGCTAATAATGTCATAGGAGAGTGTCACAAGTTTAATTATCCATACTTTCTGGCTTCTTGGACCACTTGCCTTCAAAAATGTAAAGTGTTTCATCATTCTGGCCTCGTTCATTTTTTCTACAACGAGGTAGAATAAGCAAAAAATGCTTTAAGGACCTTCCTCGTTTGAGACTGTCCTATTTGAAAATGTTTTTTTCTCCTTTCTTTATTGAAGAATGAAAGAATTTTGTAAAGTATTACCCCTTTCAGGTTCATAATATAATCAATCATAAGCATGAATTCAAAGAATATCAAAAGAATCAACAACTCTGTAATGTTTGAGAATTATAATTCTTTGACAAGTATCGAGATTTGGTTTGATTTCAGGATGGCCTTCCTATTTTCTATGGTTACATCTATTTAAGATGTCACTCATCTCTCGCTCTTTGTGAACTTTGTCACATGTCTCACTTTGAGGACTTGTTATTTTAACCGGATGCGTACAAAATGACGCAACTAGGATTGCCAATCACTAGACCTTCTAGAATCCTTCTATTTCAATTCTCTGGAATCTTTCATTTAGACTCATCTAATCAAAGTAGTGCAAAAATATCGGTCTAAAAATGAAATTTTTGAGTGCTTGTGTGAAGTTGACTATAACAGGTGTTTCGTAACTCCCTTAGTCCATTTGTTAACACATTTGCCACTTTGGCTAGCTGAATTCAGCTTTATTGTATATAATAATATAATCACCTTTATCAGGTTAATTGAAACTTATCCATAAAGCCGGGCTATTAACCAATTGCTCTATAGGGACAGCTTTATTAATAATATAATGGGTTGGCTGAATATTATCCATAAAGCCGGGGCGATTAACCATTTGCTCTAGTGGGACAACTCAAACTTTATTGTATATAATAATATAACATGGCTATCCAATCCAATTTCTTAAGTTTGTTAAGAAGAACATGTTATAGTCTAAGTGTTTTGGTGGAATTCAGAAAATCTCTTTGTTAGAGTTCAATTCTCAAGCAACTGACTTAAACTAGATTTACCTATTTGTGAAGATTACGTTCATCATTGAACGCCATCAATAGAAAAATACTCTAGTCGGTTTTATAATGTAATACACCAATGATGCCCCTTGTTGTACGCTCCTATATATAAATACCAAGCCTTTTTGTAATTCCTTTCAATAGGAGTAGGCTATCTCATATTTGTAATATGATAGTATTTGGGTGTATTTCTTCTGAGGTAAGGTCAATGGTCCTTGTTTTTCTGGTTTTCAATCCTGATATTCTGTCAAAGATTATAACTCTAATCATGAAGACTTTTTAATCCAGTTGATATTCAAAGAACTGCAAGATTACAAAATTGATTCAATGCTCATAACCTTAATAAGCAACACAAATTTATTTATTGCACAAAAGGTGTAGAAAGGAACAAAAAACAAGTTCAAACAAGATGCTGAAAATAGAAAGTACTACAGTGGTAGATAACACTTCCACTTGTTTATGCATCATGCCTCATTATTCCTATAATGTTGGGTATGTAATAGGATCAGGGTTCTTTTCTTCATTTGCCCGCCATTTCTTGATCATTTCTTGTGTCAAAAACCCTTTGTCAACAAGCATCTCAATTTCTTTTAACAGTGGCCTGCAATTGCCTGTAGAATGCCCCTTTACCCCCAAGTGGAAATTACAAACATTATCTTGATCATAGCTATGAGCAGAAGGGTTTGATGTCACTTTAGTTGGTCTTGGTGTGATGTATTGACCTTTAACCAAATGAGGATACAAGTCTGAAATGGAAGTTTGGAACACTTCCAAAGTTTTTCTTGATCGCATGATTTTCTTTGGTCGATTCGAACAGTTACTTGCTCTTTTTCTTTTGCAATTGCGAGGACTCTGGATGCGATATTCATTCATATGATCAGCTTTCGCTTTTTTATCCGTTGGGCTCTTGGATGTGACTTTTGAGTTTTCTTCATTGTTTATATTTTCAATTAAATCTCCACTTGTCACAAGATTCTCGAATTCCTTTGTCGGATTTGCCTGCATTAACTCGAAGAAAGGCGCTGGAAGGGAATCACGAAACATACGTGATATCTCTTCTTCTAACATGAGAGGTTGAACTTGTGCTGCCACTCTTCTCCATCTTAAGGCATATTTTTGAAATCTTTCTTTGGTTTTCTTCTTTACTCTTCGAAGATCCATACGTGTTGGAGCTAAGCCTTTAACATACCGATATTGTCCCAAAAATGCATCAGCTAGATATACCCATCTCTTGATCTGTTCTTGGGTCAACTGATTGTACCAGACTACTGTTGGGCCAATAAGACTGTCATGGAAAGAGTGAATTAATAGATCATCAGAACTCAAATATCCTTCCATTTTTCTACAAAACATTCTCAAATGAATTAAGGGACAACTGGTGCCATCATATTTTTTCAAAATTTGGCATTTTGAATTCATGGGGAATAATCAAGTCTGGAACCAAGCTGAGTTCTCTTGCTTCTAGTTCTTTGTGGAAAGTATAAACACATTTTATATTCTGATTGCTTCATCCATCCTCTGAATCTTTCCTCATATTGTGAATAATGAACTAGGCTATTCTTTGGGTTCAAGTGGGATGCCCCAGAGTATATCCTTCTTGACTCTTCATTCTGATAGCATGGTTTTTCTTTAGCAGTTATCTCTTCTTTATCAGATTCCATTCCCTGAATAATTTGATCTGATCCATCTGGTACTGAATCTGACGTTTCTTTCCTTGTATCCCGAGGTAACCCTATCAATTATTCTGGCCACTTATCTTGTAGTCCCTCATAAGATTGCTCCATTGTTTTCATGATGATGGTACAGTAAAATAAATGAATGATCTTGGTTTTTAGTGTTACAGAAACCTTTCATGAATTATTTATATGTTTTTATAATTAAAGTACATAACAGTACTTAAATAAAAATGTGAAAAATGCATAAATGGAAAAATAAGAATGCAAAATATGCAATTCAAAGGCAAACATAAAAGTATGAATGCAAAATGAAAAATGCAAAGATGTAAAATGAAAATGCATGTATGAAAAGATGTTTCTCAAGAGTGATCATCTTAGAACAGATTTCATTGAACACAAAAGTTTCGGTACATCAAACAAAACTTTTACATGTAAGGGACAGCTTTTACTCCTAATTTCTCTATTTCACTTAAAAGCCAAACTAACTTCTACTCATACTCAGGTGTGGAGTTATCCATCTGCTTTAATTCTCTTGTGAAGCCAGCTAAGTCCACCAGTTTATGAACCATATTGTTTGCTTGAGCAGCAGCTTCATTCATGACATTATCTTTTTCCTTTATCCTTTGTGTCAATTCTCGAAGTTGTAAACAATGTTGTTCATTTTTTCTTGTGAGAGAATCTTTGTGTTCAAAAAGTTCTCGTACAAGATCTCCATAATCATCTAAACATTTCTTCAATGTCTTGTTCTTGGCCATAGTGGCTTTTAATTCAGTATCGATCTCATGCTGATGAATCTGATATGATGCTTCTATGTTGGTCATTGCACTATTTAACCTTTGATTTTCGACTTGATATCTTTTCAATTCACTAACAGACGTATTGCATCTTTCTTCTGCAACTCGTGAATTATGATAAGACTTCTTGGCTCGTCCTTCATGTATGTTACAATTCTTCTTTAGTTTGGTGACCCCTGTTATCCACTCTTCTGGGGTGTTCCCTATACTAGAATTTTGAAAGGCTTGACTGACCTTCTGGAAATCTTCATGTATGGTTTCCATTTTGGTGCTCAATTTATCGTTTTCAATCTTCAAATGACGTATTTGAGCTTCAAACCTCAGCAAATCTTCTTCTTTCTGGGCGCCCCTTCTAATATTCTTACCTTTGAAGACTTTTGGTATTAATCTAACAGGACTCTCGGTTACCAAACTAGGTCGATCATTTACCATAAATTGTAAGGTTCCATGATCCAAAAGACTTTGGACTCGACGTTTGAAGGCAAGACAATTCTCGATGGTATGTCCTTGAGCTCCGGCATGATATTCACAATGAACGTTGATGTCATACCAATTTGGATACGGAGGTTGGAACGGTTTTATATAATATGGATCAACTTCTCGTGCTTCAAGTAGCTTCTCATACAACTCTTTATATGATATGGGGATAGCATCAAATGATAACCACCTTTTGTTTTGGATTGAACCTGAGTTTTAGACGTCGGGAGCAGACCAAACTTTGATGATTTCTGATTACATGATTTCTTCTCATCTCTGGGAGCTTTTACAGTGGTCAAAATTTCTTTAATATCTCCATACGATTTATGAATACAAATGATGATTGTCTGCAACTTCTCAAATTGGTTAGGATCAAAAGGCCCTTGCATATATGAAATTACAGAATTATTTTCATTAAGCTTTCTCTCTTTCTGTGCATGAATCTCTTCTCTTTTGGCCAAAACAGATATTCTATCCATCATCTTGGACATCTGCTCTCTTATTTCTCGTATCTCCTTTTTCTCTTCAATGGGCATACGATCTTTGGGTGCATAGCTCTTCTTTATCTTCAGAGTTCCCTCAGGACGTCTTTTCTTGGCCGCATCATATTTTGTTTGATCATAGAACTTTTTGTCCATTTACGATTTCTTTCCAATATGATGAACAATCTTTCAAGTCAACACCTTTTGATTATGCCATGATCATGCAATGCAAACAAAAGAAATCAATATGAACAGATTAGAGCAATGTAACATGCATGAAAAAAAAAATAGAATAGTTAGTACCAACTAATGGAAAAAAAATCTATTTATCAAGTTATAAATCTTAACCTCATGCTTTCTAGTTCCATGCTTTATTTGGAAAATTTAACCTAACCGCATGATTTCTAGTTCGCATGCATTTATTTCGGAAAAAGAAAAGGAAATAAAATAAATTAAAAGCTAGAGCTTATTTCTCCTTTGTGTATACCTACTGACAAAATTTCGGCATGGTCTCAGATTGGGAGAATTTCTAGGGTTTACTATATGCAGGTTTTCAGTTCTAGGAGTAAAAGTACTCGAACTGTCCTTGTTGATGCCCCCTTGGGCTGTCAACCCTCAATCCTAGTCCATTACAGACTTAAACGGATCGAGTTCAATTCGAGGGGACACATTTCTCTATACCTGACACGGAGAATAAATTCTCACGAAGACATAGAGCATATGAACCCCAAAAGTTACTTGCTAGGTCTGACACGGAGAATAAATTCTCACGAAGACGTCGCTTTCACTCCCACTTAAAAGGGACAAACTCAATTATAGAGCTTTATGTTATACAATGCAAGTGTTGTGTGTGAGGAGAAATGTTCAAACCTCTAACAGATAAATAAATAATTAATACCTGAATAAAAAAAAACAATATTAATATAAAAATAATAAATAATAAAAATTTGAAAGAAAAGAATTAAAAATTAAATAAATAAATTTTTAATTTCTAATTAATAGAGACAATTTATAATTGATTTTAAAGTTTGACAGTCCCCACCGGAGTCGCCAAGCTGTCGTAACCGGTTTTCGTCCGGGTACGAAATTTTAAATACTTGGCGGGAAAAGTGATGTGAATAAATGGTTTTAAAATAATTTGGAGTCGCCATCGGCCTTTTGGGTCAGGTAGGTCGAATACCTAAAAATTATCTTTTAAAAGCGTTTTTAAGAAAACATCAGTTAAAAGATGAACTGATCTGCGTTTATAACCAAAAATTCGTTCTTTTTATTAATAGAAAGGGATTCGTGGTCGATTACGTTTAGGGAAGGATTAACACCCCTACAACGCCCAAAATTGGTACTTTTTAATTATAAATTGTCTCTATTATTGGAAATTTAAAAATTCAAAGATATATTTAATTCATAATTCTGTTATTTCAAATAATTTTAAAAATATATATTAATATACATAAATAAGATATTTATATATTTAGAAATATCAGAAAAGGGCTTCTAGGTACTTTAAGACAGCTCTTTTCTTCAATATAAATAAATAACTAAAAATATAATTTAATAATTTAAATAAAACTAAATTATAATTTTTATAATATTTAATTATTTAAAATACCAGAATAGAACATCCAGTTATATTAAGACTGTCATTTTCTTCGATATTAAAAATAAATAAACATTATTATTTAAACAAATATATATATATATATATATGACTAAGATTAAATAAAAATAAAATGAAATATAATAACTAAAGTATAATAATAGATATAAATTTGCAATTAGATAATAATCAAATAAAATAATTAAAATTATAACAATAAATTTAAAAAAAATAAATAAACTTATGGTACAAAAAACTAATATATATCAGTAATTAAAATGTAAAATACCAAAATTAAGGCTCTAATTCAAAATATTATGAAATTTATATAATATTAGTGTAATTTAATTTTAATTATTAACCAATGATTAAAATATAAATTATTAAAATCTGAGAGACTAAATCTGTTATTTACCATAAATATATACATTTACTGATAATGACTAAATTATAAAAAATAAAATTAGAAGATCGAATTAAAAAGTATAGGAATTGATTTTAGTGACCAAGATAGAAATTTACAAAGCTAGGATGACTACGCGAGTGGTTTGACCCGTGCGCGAAATTATAGATATACCCCTACCCAAAACGGCGTCGTTTGGGAGGGGTATATAAGACCAAATGGCTGGCCCATAGGGCCAGCATCCCTCATTTCCTCTCTTCTTCGTCTCTCTCTAACTGAGAGAGTTTATAAAACTCTCTCGTCTCTCTCTAACTTCCTCTAACCAGAGGGAATTCCGGCAGTCGCCGGACACCGTACTCTGGTGTCGGTCTCCACCGCCGGCCACCGTTAATGGTGGCCGGAAAATTACATATACCTTAAATCGAAGCCCTGCTTTCCCTAAAGCCAAATCCGAGGGTATTTTAACCTAGATCATTACCAAAATATGTAGATCTAAGGTTCTTTACCTTCGACCTTTCGGTTTCAAAGATGTAGGGAGGCTCTGATGACGGCAGTTCCCTTGGTAAGTCTCCTTTCCTCTCTCTCCTTCTTTATTTGGTTGCTGTTGGGTGTTGATTTGCTCTCGTGTCTGTAGTTCTTGCTCTGGTTGTTCGTATCTCTTTCTCTGTCTTTTTTTTTTTTTTTTTTTTCTGTTTTCTGTCCTCTCTCCCCCTTTTGTTTTGCAGGATCCGGTGGCTTTTATAGCCACCACCAAGCCATGCTAGGACCGGTCTAGAGGGGGAAGTTCGGTGAGTCACCGAGCTATGTGGTGACTCACCCCATAGCCGTGACATGTGGGGAGCAGCTGGCCTTCTGGAGACTTCTGGCGAGGGCGGCGGCAGCTGGAACGTCTGGAAGCAACGGCGGCAGCCACGTGGTTGTTCTGGAATCTTGGAGGCGGCTGGGGATCACTGGAAGCAGCGGCTGGGAGCTAGGGTTTGAAAACCCTAGCTAAAACCCTAAATCAATTTAGGGTTTCCATTTGGGTATGGGTCGATTCTGGTTTGGCCTGGGATTTGGGCTTGTAAACGGGCTTTCAGTTTTGTAATTTATTTATATAATAATAATAATAATATATATTAATAATAATAATAAAATTAATAATTTTAATTTTAATGAAAGTGAAAAATTAATGTCTTCAATATGTTCCCTCACACTCCCCATATTGAATGTGTGTGCCTATTGGAGCTTTGTTGATACTAGCTTTCACTTGTGGGTACCTGTAATTCTTTATTTTATGACAAGAATTCTGATTAATTACATCACTTCTTGTTATACTATTGTAAATTATATTTCCGAAAATATAATATCTCCGCTATCCTATTAAGATTACCTCCAAATAAACTCGTTGGAGATCAAGAATATGAGATTCATTGGTATATAAACTTGAGAGATTTGTCAAGATGATAGTCGATGATTGTATTTATATAACCATTGACAAAGTTTATACATACCAATAATAACCTTAAACTTCACACAAACAAGCAAAAAGGAATCAATATATAACATCAATGATAGGTAGGAGGAAATGATTTTTTTTTTTCTGGGGTTACTTCTACTTGAAGTATTCTCCTGACAGTTTTCCTTTATATATTTCCTTGTTAATATTATCGATTAACAATTGAGTTATTATCGATTGTATCTATTCACTCAAGTTAGAAAGGGTGAACTACAACTTAATCTCTTGTCCCATCAACACTTCTACTAATACAATTTTGTCTTGCAATTCTTTTGGGTTTTTGTGGTTTGATTTTACAATTTGGATAGCCTATCACAATGGAGCAGAGTAGCCGAGTAGACATGCCCCTTGGTTGAGCTAATAGTCACCAGTCAGCTCTCAGCAGCACGCAAAGGCAAAGCTAGTTGTCCATATGACACCAGTGCAACGGCTAAAATCACAACGGCTCAACACAAAGTCAATTCTCTCAACTTGCAACTCCAAATAAGCTTGTGCACATGCAAATTGGTTATTTTGTAACCCCAGCCTGAGATATGGGCCAATTTTTCAACAGAATTGTCTAAATTTAGCATATACTTCCAAACCACAAAAGCTTGATCCAATCAAAACCCACCTTGGTCTTCACCTTTACAAGAAAAAACTGACGCATTTAAAATATTATCAAAAACCCACATCATCATCATCATAATGGAGACATTATTAGTTGGATGATTCTAGGGATTAGATAAAGCAATAAAACAGAATTGGGAGTTGAATAACCATATATTACAAATGGACCTGCCAAAAAAGAAGTATAAACATGTGCTGAGCAATTAGATTCCAGGGTGGATTTCAAGAGCACGCTTTGGGTTGAATCAGGAGACCGGACAGAGAATGTTATTGTTTTGCTTTGGTTAGCTAAACAAAGAACACATTAAGAAAAACCAAAAGGAAAAAAATAGCTTTTGAAAGTACATAGAAATACATTAAACAAATTGTATTAAACAGAGTAGTAAAGTGATGATCAGAATCACTTTTCTTTGCCCTTGGTCTTAATCATAAGTGCTATAATTCCAGACCCTTTTTCTTATGAGAAAAGGTTATCAAGAACTAAGCCCCTTTCTGCTTTTGGGTGATAGATACAATGATGGTGATAATCAGAAAATCTATCATTATAAAGATTCTTTTGATACTACGTAATGATGAAAATGATGATAACCAAGGGATTTGGATTAGTTTTTTTTCCAATATACTAGTACTTGTTCTGAGACTGGGACATGTTAACCATTAATGGAGGGTTATGAAGTGATGATACAATAGTTTGTTTTTTTCAACCCTGTGGATGGTTGATATGATTAGGGTTTTGGAGTGGTAAATAAGAGAAATCAAGGTCAGTAGGGGGACAATGCATTTGGTCAAGCTTGTTGCCTAAGTTTTCTAGTGCCTTGACTTGGGACCTAAGGAACTTTAGATAATTTGCAGCCTCATCAAGCATTGAAGCAGTATCCATCTTGGTTCCACCAGGAACCAGCTTCTGCAAAACCCTAATTCTCTCACTTATCCTCTCCCTCCTTTGCCTTGCTGCGACGGTTTGTGGATCCGTCGATATCCTGACGTTCTTCCTCTTCGATTTCTCCACCACTTCCAACCCTAAGTTCATCGGCCTGAATGCTGCAGCTCGATAAATCATCTCTTTCATCTGTGCAATGGCCTCTGGATCAGGCTCTTCAATGGAAGAAGATACTGATGAACTTGCAGGCTGCTGAAAGTTGATATTCGATGAGCTCGGATGCTTTTCCGATCTGATTTTCTTTGCTTTCGGTGGGTTATCCGGGATGAGCCTAAAACCACCTTCTGTTGCAGAAGAGTCAGTATGAAGGAGATTGAAGAAACCGAAATTTAACTCACTTTGATCATTCTTTCTCTTTGAAGAATTACTAGACTTTGTTTGTGATGGGTCTGAAGCATTTTGGGACACTATTTCGTCGAGCTCGTTTACCAGACAATTGAAATCTTTGCTTCCCGTATTTGAGCCACTGTTTTCAGACTCTCCTGATGAAACTGCACTGCTAGCAGCGAAGTTCCATAGACTTTTACAACCAGAGAAAATCATGGAAATCCCATCATCTTCAACTGATGTATCAGTGTTGCTATTAGTACCAGACATCAAACAATCAAAGGACTCGAGAGAGCCTGCTGTTCTACCACCACCAATGATGACTTGTGAGTGAACCTGATTACCATAAGCTCTATTCATCAAAGGAGAAAAGCAAAGCCCTTGTGTTAAAGCATCTTCCCAGAAGATATCCTCTGGCAGATCATCGATTTTGGCACCATACATGGAAGAATTTGAAGAGTTGGGAATTGAGAAACAACCATCCTCCATATCGTTTCGCTGATTGTTCCACGAAGGCAATGATTTTGCTTCAATTTCTGAAAAGTCGACCCATCCCAATCCATCCATGGAAGAAACTATATCTGAGCCAAAGAACAACAAAAATCTTGTTATTATCCGGCCAAAAGAAACCAAAGAGTGACGAATATGATCATTATCAACCAAAAAAAAAAGCAACAGCTAAAGTCAGTACTGGGCAACTGGAGTTTGTCTTGTATGGAACATAACAAAATTCGATGAAATTTCAGCAAAAAATCATCCAACAAAAGATAAACATAGAAATGAAAGCAATCAAGAAACAAGGAAAACACAAATAATTCATCTACCTTGAGCTGTTGTAGAGAGAAGTACTCACAAAGTATAAGTTGAACGCATGCACGCTTATATAGATAGAACTTGAAAAATGTAAAAAGGGGTGGCGAAATATAATATAATTTCATGTTTGAAAAAGATAAGGCTTTTTGGTCGGCTTGGGTGGGCGTGTAAGAGCATATTTCTGCAGACGATTGCATCAGATATCAGAGAAGGTAGCATTTCTGAATGAAATAAAAACTATATAGTATATAATTTGGTTCATTTTAATACGTCAAATGTCAATGCACGCGCGCCAGAGAGCAATTTCACATTGGAACTCTAGGTGTACGCAGCAGGGGGCTTGGAGCTGGGTTAAATTACTAATTAAAGGTACCAGTTTCTGGTTTGTATTTTGCAAGTGAAAGAATAAACGTCAGAAGGTGGAATTAGCAGAATATTTAACTCAGATTTCTACACTATATAAGCTCTTTCCCGATACAAGGCTTGATTAATTAAGACCTGAAAGTGCACCGGAGACAAGGTTTGTTCTTTATTTAAATTTAACAATAAATTTATATAAATATTACAATATACTAGTATAAAAGCCATTAAAAAATTATTTTTCGCAGTAAAATAATAGGTCAAGATAGAGCACAATGTCATATGTTAAATGGTTATTGCTAAAGAATTGGAGGTCCAAAACAATCTGATCCCCACCTCGGCCGTTTGAATATTTGTCCTTGGACGTGCAGGCTTATGAGCACAACTTCATATTGTACTCGAATTAGGTTAAAGAATCTTCATTTTCATGTATTGTTTCCTAATTTCGGCTTTTATTTGATTTCCTAGTTCAATTTCTTCTTTTTCTATTTTTTTAGAAATAACCATGTTTGAATATGGATATAAGAATGGAAATGACACGGCGATTAAATTTATTTATTAATGTGACGTCAATTTTTTTGTTTAAAAATCAACGTTGATAATCATTTTATAATATTCAATAACTCGAGTGATCGATTTATATTATTTTATACTCGAGTGACCTAACTAAAAAGTTACCTACAAGCAATGGATTATCTGCATAATTTACCCATATAACAATTTATCATTCCTTTACTATAAACACACATGCATGCTGATTAAATTGACCGTCATCTTACCTCTTTTGGAGAGGGGGATTTTAATATCACAAAATTAAATAATTCAGAAAAAAAAGCTTATGATGCTCTTACACACCCACCAAGCTGACCAAAAAGCCTCATCTTTTCTCAAACCCCCACATTACACCTTTCAACTCAATTTATGAAATTATTATATTTTAATGAGTTATCCTTTTTCCTTATATATTTTCCATTATGATCAACCCTTAACAGAAAATATTCTCTTCTAATATGTATATATATATAAGATAGCTCCTTTTATCTTCCTGTCTATATGAGCATGTTCTTGTGTTACATACCATAAAGGTGAAAAACATTATTCTTATATCATAGAGGTTCTGATATTTATAAACAATGACACTTTACTTCTTATCAGTTATCATCCGTATCTTTTGAGAAGAGAATAATAGTCCGTGACATGCACCTGCACAAAAAAGAGAGGGGCGGCTTAGTTTTTGACAACCTTTTCAATATGCAAAAGGCTTGGCAATTATAGCACCTATGATTAAGATCACTTTAGTCTTGTTTAATGCTTGCTTTGTTTAGCTAACCGAAGCAGCAGACATTCTCTAAAGAATCTGAGTCTGCAGGCAGAGGCAGTGGTCCTGTTGTTTGACTCAAACCCAAAGCGAGCTCTTGAAAATCAACCCCAATCTTAATTGCTCAGCACATGTTTATGCTTCCTTTTTATCAGCTGCTTTTGTAATATATGTGGGTTATTCAACTCAGACTCAGAGCTCTGGCGTATACTTCATGCAATCCCTAGAATCATCCAACTAATGATGATGGTGGTAGTGAATATTCTTATACATGTGATTAAAGCTGTTCGACCTTGTTATGCAAGGGTGATAAATAAATGTGGGTTTGTGGTTTGGAGATTGCATGCTGAATTTAGATTGTGTATTGAGAAAGAAAGCATATGGGTTTTGTTTTGTCATTGAAACGGACTCAAAATAACCGATCTGCGTGTGCGCATAAGACTATTTGGGGGGTTGGAGTTGGGATAATTGACTTTGCTTTAGCGGTTGTAATTGTAATTGTAGCTAGTGAAGCGGTGTCATGTGGGCAGCTATATTTTCCTTGTGTGCCGCTGAGGGTTAGACTTATTCACAAGAACTTAATTACTTGTATTCATCAAGATGGTGGGTTTTGAGTCAGATTTTTAAAGGATAAACTACATATTTAGTCAAATAAATTCCAGCATGTTTCTATTTTAATCACCCAACTTTTATAATTTTCAATTTTATCTATAAAGTATAAACTTTCAAATTCCGGTCTTTTTGGTCACTTGACCGTTAAGTTCCAAACACCAACACCAAAAAGTTGTGTTTTGGGTATTTGTTTCTGAAATATACCTGAACTTTTAATCTTCTCTCTCCCATGACAGATATCCTTCTCCAACATTGCTCGATCGACGATGACCATCATTGCGATTTAACTAAATCTGACACATTCTCCTTTCTCCCCATTTATGTGATTTCCATCCTCTAATCAACTTAGAATCAAAATATATTTATGATCTCCTCATTATCAATTCTCTACCATTCGAATTTGGAAGAAAATAATCCAATGTCATTGAATTAAAGAGAGTCCAAAATCTAAGTCTGAGAGGAAACTTTCAGAGTTTCCCCCCCCATAAATTTATCAAAAATTTAAACGACCATAAATACTTAATGGTTGAGACATAAAAGAGAGAACTCCAAAAAATTAATGATAAAATTGAAAAGTCTAAAAGTTGAGCGACCAAAACTGAAACATAGAAAAAGTTGGGCAACTAAATAAATAATTTTTACATTTTTTGTATTAATATGAGATAAGTGTAAACTCTTAACCTTTTGACATTAAAAGCTGCATCTATGATGTTCGAACCCGGATACTCAAGGAATAACAACAATTCCTTTATCAATCACATGGTTCGTGCCCATTTTTAAATTCAAAACAATATGTTTGAAACTAAAAGAATATTTTTTTTTCAAATTTAATTATGACATATATAAATTTTAAGAAACTAAATTAAAGTCAATTCAATGATAGCTGGGAGTGTAGGGCCAAGCTTCAAGTTGCAGCATGGCAAGTTAAGTTGATTTTCAAATGTTCCTTTAGCACAAATTCTTGGCGTTCCAACACAACTTATCCATTGGCAGAAGAATAGGTGCCATTGATAATACCTCACCTAAGTTGCACCCTTAAAACACCATATTCCAACTAAATAATTATTTGACTCTTCAAATAGTCCTCCAGAGTTCAGGTTCGGGTTAGCTCTAAATAACGTGTGAGTAATCAAAATTATATTGTACATGCACTATTTAATTTATATATATATATATATATATATATATATATATATATATATATATATATATATTATAAATACGAGTAATATAATATAAACTATTAATAATTAAATTTACTCATAATTGTGTATAAGGTGATATGATAAAGCGTGTAATTATTAATATCTCGTCAATATAATTATTACTACCTCTCTCCTACTAAATGAAAAGGTATTGAAAGAAAATAAAGAAATAGTCCACCAAAAAGATTGGAGAGGAAAAGGAAAGTGGTAGATGGATTTCATTTCAAGGAGCTGCCTGAAACATCCTTAAATACCACGACAACTGAAGCAAAGGACGAAGAAAAGAGCATCACAATCACATACCCTTTATTCGACCAGACAATGATGAACGATATCAATGGTTATTGCAACGACAAAGTTGTGTTAATCGAACCCCCATGAGATTTTGCTCCCTAGTACTAATTCTGCGCCATCATCGCTCGAAGAACTGCAGTTCCCTGATTTCAAAATGGCCATTTGATTGCAACACTAGCAGAGATAACAATAACAACAACAACAAGATGATGATGATTTCAATGCTACTTATGGAAATTAACCAAATTAAACAATGGAATAGATCATTATGCTTTGTTGTTTCAACAAACTGCAATTAAAGTATTATGCAAAAGGTCAAAGAAGGATCATAAATAGGAAACGAAATACAAAAAGTCATAATGACATGAAAGGGACTATAAAAGCAAAAATCTCCCCCCTAATCTTTTTCTCATCAAACACAAGCTTCTCACTCCCTCCTCCGAGCAATCCAACACCATAATGTCTCTCCTTTGAATGGGAAAATATACCTTGTTATTGAATGCATGGATAAGGATAGCTGCAAGGTTCCATTCCCATTGCCCACAAACTGCACGCTTGTACTACCATCCTCCTCCTCACTCTGATGACCGCCACCTCTTCGACCGCGGCTCCACCGATGTGACCACTGATCTGAGCCAGACGGGTCAGGTTCAGGACCCTCTTCCAAACCCAAGAGTTGCCAAAACTTCTATGTCGCTTGACTTCACTGACTTCATTTTTAATTCATTTTCATGAAGAGACCGAGATTGTGAACAAATTATGATCACAATGTTAAGATTTTTTTCATTATATTTCTTCTTTATTATAATCGGAAATGAAAATGATAAATTTTTAACTCAATATTTTCATCAGATCCATGCACGTTCTCTCACTATGATTGTTTCTTGTTTTGCAAAATATATTTTTACAGATTATTGACAATATTTATACATCTATTACAATAGAATTAACAGGAGTCCATTTCGGTTCCATGAATTTATATGGGGGATTTGGCTTGAACTCTGAACCTAGAGTGGTCTAGTTCATATAATCGTTGATAAGCATTCCTACCTATAAATTTAAAACGACAACAATATAAAAGGAATTGGCGTCCATGATCATCTAATTCACCCTAAAAGTTGAAATGTACCTCTCTAGGTACACAAATTACAAAAACCTAATATTGGATCATCGAAATTATCTTGTGATTGTTCGAATGTGTTGAATTTTCGAAGAACTTGTCACGTGATTGAAGTTGAGTTTGAAATTTGAGCCTCTATGTATATCTGGATTAAGTTTGAATTTATGACAAGTTGAGCCTGAGGCCCTGAGCTAAGAAAAACAAGTAGCGATTATAATACCTCTTTACAAAATAAAAAATAGTGGTGATTGTGGTATTATTATAATTTTAAGTGTTGTATCATTTATACCATTGAAATTTTAATTTTTTTTAATTATATCACTGAACTTTGATTTTCGTTTCAATTATACCAGTGAACCGTTAAATCGTTAACAATCGTATTAAAACGACGTTGTTTTGGTGAGGTATCTACGTCAGCAGCTAGCATTCGTCAGTCACGTTATCGTGCTATTAATGATTTAACGGTTCAGTGGTATAATTGGAACTAATATCAAAGTTTAATGTTATAATTAAAAAAATAAAAATTTACACCTAAATTTCGATGGTATTTGATGAGTGTACCCTTATAATAAAAAACTAATTATAAGTTTATTCAGCGAAATCTTCTTTGTAACAATCTATTTGGCTGGAAATCGTTGAAATTTGGAGATGAACGGCCAAAACCCCCCAAAAGGCAAAACAAGGGTCACAAATAGGAAACAAATAACAAAATGAAAAGGTCAGAATGGCCGGAAAGAAACTGGGAAATGGATTATAAAATCGATACTCTCCCTTCATCATTTTTCTCAATTCTCATCCTCTGTCTGGAGCAAGAGAAAGATACTAAAGGCTAAACAAATATTTGAATGGGAAAATACTCGGAGTTGTTAGATGCAGGTGTGAGAATAGCTGCCAGGTTCCATTCCCACTGTCCACAAACTACAGGCTTATACTATCATCCTCCTCCCAACTCCGACGGCCGTCATCACTTTGACCATAGCTCCGTCTCCAGTCTGGATCGGAAAAGTCAAGTTCAAGATCATCACCTCAAATTCCAAGGCTACCATACCGCTTCACTCTCCTCACCTCATTTTGTATTTTGTTTCGTAAACAAAATTTTCACCTGAAAGTTTGATACTGTTTTGATCCAAACTTTTTCTTTTGTATACATAAAATATTTTTAAATTTTCACTTAATGATTTCTTTTGTTTATTTCTCATTCTCTTTATGCGTCTATCAATGGTTGGTTTTGCTTCTTTTATTTTGTCATAGATTAATCTGATTGATGCATTGATGAATGGTGAGTGCATGGCTCTCGTGCACCATCGGACAGAGGATAGAAAGGTCGTCATGGCTAAACTAAACCGCTGGCTAGATGATATCAAAACGTGGTATCTCAGAAGAATCTAAAAATATATTTGGCCCTTCTCACATCTCGAGATCTTCAGAAGACACGAATAGAATGTATTCGAAAGAAAAATCTCGAATATCTAATATTTATTAAAAAAAACACGATCTATTAACATGACTTTGATAAATTCACATAATTTACTAGAGCTAAATACACCACCAACTAATTATATCCACCTAATCTTTTAGACTACGAGTAGTCATGACGACGCTGCGTCTATTACTAGATCCAAAATCTATTATAAAATTTCTTGATCGAGATCGAGAGAAAGAATGACACCACTTCACTCTCACTCACACTCACACTCACACTCACACTCACACTCATCTCTCTTCTATCTCTTTATAAAGAAGGAGAACCTTAGCATCGATCAACAATCGTTTTTCCCGGTTGCAACTTTCCATCTAAATTAGGAGTGAACCATCTATAACCGCCACAACCCATTTATCTTATGAACAAAAATGTTATTACTTCGCTGGAAAATGTTATTTTTGCTGAATGTAACGTTTTGTCATTGCACCGAATTAGGTGACCAAAAAATATATTTTAGAAGTTAAATGATAGAAAAAGGATTAAAGTGAGGTGATTTATCGGACAATCTTTCTAAAGTAAGATTTTAAAAAATAAATCATGTATAGAATTTTTGTCGACTACACTATATATATATATTAGAATGACTTGTTTAGAAACTTTGGCAAAGAATAATAAATTTTGTTGTACCAAATCGTCCTATACTCAAATCGTAACCGGCGTAAACTACATATCAGATGCGGCTTACTTCGAAACCGGTGTGAGCGAGAGGATATTACTTGAATTCCAAGCAACTGTGCAGCAGCAGGCTTGGCATTTGAGAAGCTTTCCTGAAGGGATCCGGAACTGTTATAATATAAGCCTGAAAACGGGTGATAAATACTTAATCAGAGCACTTTTTGTTTACGGAAACTATGATGGGAAAAATGAAATTCCCAGATTGATCTTCACCTGGGACCTAATTTCTGGGGAACCGTGGTTCTTACAAATGTATCAACTGATTCAACAATGGACATTATCCATTCCTTCAAATCATTTGCATGTTTGTCTTGTTTAGGGGTGTAAACGAGCCAAGTCGAGCTCAAATATCGCTGAACTCGACTTGAACTCGAAACCATTTATAATAAGTTCGACTCGACTCGAAAACTCACGAGCCTAAAATTTTCAAACTCGACTCGAACTCGAAATATAATATTGAAACTCGACTCGAACTCGAAAAAAACTCAAACTCAAAAAAAATATTAAGAACTCGATGTTAAAAGTTTCAAAGTTTCAAAGTTTGGCAACCAACTTTGGAAAATGTTTTTTCAAAGTTTGGTAAATGTTTTTTTGAAAAATGTTTTTCAAAGTTTGGTAAAATTTTGGTAGATGTTTGTTGAAAATAGGAATGGGTAAATTCACTTTAGTCATTGCACTTTAGGGTATTTTCAAAGATTAGTCCCTAAGTTTCTACTATAAATACCCTTACCCATTTAGCTTCAAAATCATCCCAAAACATTTCTTTCTTCCTATACTAGAGAGTTTTCTTGTGAGTAGTGAGTGTTTTGTAAACACCTGTAAATTTTCTCTCTTAGTAAAAGATCTGCAGCAGCCCGGAGACGTAAGCACAATTGGCTGAACTCCGTTATCAATTTTCGGGTATTATTTTTCCGCTTTTATTTCGCATTCTCACTAATCTGATTATAGGGAAATTACTTGTACTCGGTTTATTTTCCTAACAACTGGTAATCAGAGCTTTTGGTTGTGAATTTTGTCAAATTTCTGCGAGGTTACTATTCATTACTATTCACGTGAATAGTGAATTTCGTGAATAGTGAAATTCGGTCGGCGATACGAGTTTATCGACGGTGGTGTTCTAATACACGGTGATTCGCAAGAATTGTCAGAAACGATCCAAACGAAGCCAGATTGAAGAGAAGGTGAAAATTGAAAAGTTCGATGGTGCGGACTTTGGCTTTTGGAAGATGCAGATTGAAGATTTTTTGTACCAGAAAAATCTATATCAACCTTTCTCAGGAAAGCAACCAGAGGGCATGAAGGATGAAGATTGGGCTCTTCTCGACAGACAAGCCCTCGGAGTTATCCGACTGACGTTATCCCGCAATGTTGCTTTTAACATAGCAAAGGAAAAGACCACGGCGGGTCTTATGGCGGCTCTCTCCAGTATGTACGAGAAGCCATCGGCCTCAAACAAAGTTCATTTGATGAGGCGATTATTTAATTTGCGGATGGCGGAAGGGGCATCGGTGGCACAACACCTAAATGAACTCAACACAATCACAACCCAGTTGAGTTCAGTGGAAATTGAGTTTGATGATGAAGTTCGAGCTTTAATTCTCTTATCATCTCTACCAGACAGTTGGAATGCTACTGTTACAGCAGTCAGCAGTGCGTCGGGAAATAGCAAATTAAAATTCGACGATGTTTGGGATCTGGTATTGAGTGAAGAAATTCGACGAAGAGAATCGAGTGAAGCATCAACCTCCTCAGCCTTGCACACGGAGTCTAGAGGGAGAACTTCAGAAAAAAAATTCAAATCGTGGCAGATCAAAATCCAGAAGGGGAAAATCAAGAACAGGAAATAAAGATTTTACCTGTTATAATTACGGCAAGAAGGGTCACTTCAAAAGAGATTGCCGAGCATCGAAGAAAAATACCGGCGCACAGGAATCTGCCAACATGACGGAGGAGACAGGTGATGCCATGATTTTAAGTGTCAACAGTCCGATTGAATCATGGATCTTGGATTCAGGGGCATCTTTCCACTCCACCCCATGCCGAGAAATCATGGAGAACTATGTCAGTGGTGATTTTGGGAAGGTTCATCTAGCTGATGATGAAACCTTGAAGATCGTCGGAAAAGGAGACATCCGACTAAAGCTGCCAAACCAGACCACCTGGAAGCTGACAGGAGTGAGACATATTCCTGGCCACAAAAGAAATCTGATTTCTGTTGGACAGCTTGATGGAGAAGGATATAGTACAACTTTTTCAGGCTGTGAATGGAAGATTACCAAATGAGCACTCGTCATTGCTCGTGGTAAGAAGACCGGTACTCTCTATGTAACCTCAAATTTAGAGAATATCATTGCAGTAGCAGATGCTGTTGGAAAATCAAACCTATGGCACCAAAGGCTCGGCCATATGAGCGAGAAAGGAATGAAGATACTTCTGTCAAGAGGGAAGTTGCCGGATCTAAAGAATGTAGATGTCGGACTATGCGAGGATTGCATCTTTGGAAAACAAAAGAAAGTCAGTTTTACAAAGATTGGCAAGACTCCCAAGGCAGAAAGGTTAGAATTTGTTCATACTGATGTATGGGGACCATCCCCTGTTCCATCTCTTGCAGGCTCACTATATTATGTCACCTTCATCGATGATTAAACAAGGAAGGTGTGAGTTTATTTTCTGAAGAAGAAATCAGAAGTTTTTGATACCTTCAAAAAATGGAAGGCCATGGTGGAAAATGAGACTGGTTTGAAAGTCAAGCGGTTGAGGTCTGACAATAGAGGAGAGTACAGAGATAATAGTTTCAGAGATTTCTGCGCAAACAATGGGATCAAGATGGAGACAACAGTTCCCATAAAATCGCAGCAGAATGGCGTAGCAGAGCGCATGAACAGAACTCTGAATGAACGTGCCAGAAGCATGAGGATACATGCCGGATTGCCCAAATTTCTATGGGCTGAAGCTATCAACACTGCAGCTTACCTGATCAACCGTGGGCCCTCAGTTCCTTTGGATGGCGGAATACCAGAGGAAGCTTGGAGCAAGAAAGAAATAAACCTTTCACACTTAAGAGTGTTTGGTTGTATTTCTTATGTACACATAAACTCTGCTGAAAGAAGTAAACTTGATGCCAAGTCCAACAAATGCGTCTTTGTTGGTTACGGTGGTGATGAGTTCGGTTACCGGTTTTGGGACTACGAAAATCGAAAGATCATCAGAAGCCGAGACGTCATTTTCAATGAAAATGTGATGTACAAAGATAGGTCAACCGCAGAATCAAGTAATACCGAAGCTGAAACAAAGGAATTTGCTGAGTTCGAGGAGATTTCTGGAAATGATGTTCAGATCAATCCTGAAGCAGTTCAAGAAGAACCACACACACCAGAACTGAGACGCTCCTCCAAAATTCCTAAACCAACCCAACGGTATTCGCCTTCTTTGCACTATTTGTTGCTGACTGACAATGGTGAACCAGAGTGCTATGATGAAGCAATGCAGGTGGAGGATTCAGTCAAGTGGGAGTCTTCCATGAAAGATGAGATGGACTCGCTTATGTCAAATCAGACGTGGGAATTAGCTGAATTACCACCAGGCAAGAAAGCGCTCCATAACAAGTGGATTTACAGGATCAAAGAAGAACATGATGGGAGAAAACGCTACAAAGCAAGATTGGTTGTCAAAGGTTTTCAGCAAAAAGAAGGTATTGAATACAATTAAATTTTCTCTCCAGTCGTAAAACTGTCTACAATCAGACTGGTGTTGAAAATTGTAGCTGCGGAGAATTTACATCTTGAGCAGTTAGATGTAAAGACAACTTTCCTTCATGGTGATTTGGAGGAAGAGATCTATATGAGGCAGCCAGAAGGCTTCATAGAGGCAGGCAAGAAAAACCTGGTATGCAGGTTGAAGAAGAGCTTGTATGGTTTAAAACAAGCTCCTAGACAGTGGTACAAGAAGTTCGATAGTTTCATGCGTAGCAGTGGTTTTACCAGATGCCAAACAGATCATTGTTGCTACATCAAGAGGTTCGATAATAGTTTCATTATTTTATTGTTGTACGTTGATGACATGCTCGTTGCAGGCTCAAACATGCAAGAGATCATAAACTTGAAGCAGAAATTGTCGAAGCAGTTTGCTATGAAGGATCTGGGCGCTGCAAAGCAGATTCTTGGGATGAGGATCAAGAGAGACACAAAGTCGGGGACTTTGATGTTATCACAGGCTGAGTACATCAACAAAGTACTCTCCAGGTTCAACATGCAAGATGCTAAACCAGTAAGTACACCTTTAGGTGTTCATTTCAGACTCTCCAAAGACCAATCACCAAAGACGGAGGAAGAACGTGCACACATGGTGAAGGTGCCGTATGCCTCAGCAATTGGAAGTCTGATGTATGCCATGGTTTGTACCAGACCAGATATTGCTCATGCAGTGGGAGCTGTTAGCAGGTACATGAATAATCCGGGCAAGCTACACTGGGAAGCAGTCAAATGGATCCTCAGATATCTTCGGGGTACCACAAACAAAGCACTTTGTTTCAAAGGTGGAGATATGATACTGACAGGCTATGTAGATGCTGACTTAGCCGGAAATGTCGACATCAGAAGGAGCACTACAGGGTATGTCTATACTCTAGGAGGAACTGCAGTGAGTTGGGTTTCTCAACTACAGAAGATAGTTGCTCTCTCCACAACTGAAGCAGAATATGTCGCTGTTACGGAAGCCAGCAAGGAGATGGTTTGGCTCCAAAGTTTCTTGGAAGAGTTAGGCAAGAAACAAGAAAACAATATCTTGTATTGCGACAGTCAAAGTGCTATCCATCTAGCAAAGAATCCGTCTTTTCATTCCAGGACAAAGCACATACAATTGAGATATCATTTTATCCGGTCTCTTCTGGAAGATGGGATTTTGAAACTTGAAAAGATTAGTGGAGCTCAAAATCCGGCAGACATGTTGACAAAGATGGTGACTACGGACAAACTGAAGTTGTGTTCATCTTCAGTTGGCATGCTAGAATAACAAGACCATACATGCTGCTGCATTGATCGAGGTGTGAAGACATATTAAAATCAGTCTTCAAGTGAGAGATTGTTAAAAGTTTCAAAGTTTCAAAGTTTGGCAACCAACTTTGGAAAATGTTTTTTCAAAGTTTGGTAAATGTTTCTTTGAAAAATGTTTTTCAAAGTTTGGTAAAATTTTGGTAGATGTTTGTTGAAAATAGGAATGGGTAAATTCACTTTAGTCATTGCACTTTAGGGTATTTTCAAAAATTAGTCCCTAAGTTTCTACTATAAATACCTTTACCCATTTAGCTTCAAAATCATCCCAAAACATTTCTTTCTTCCTATACTAGAGAGCTTTCTTGTGAGTAGTGAGTGTTTTGTAAACACCTGTAAATTTTCTCTCTTAGTAAAAGATCTGCAGCAGCCCGGAGACGTAAGCACAATTGGCTGAACTCCGTTATCAATTTTCAGGTATTATTTTTCCGCTTTTATTTCGCATTCTCACTAATCTGGTTATAGGGAAATTACTTGTACTCGGTTTATTTTCCTAACACTCGATTCAAGCTCAATATTGAGCTCGATTCAAGCTCGATATTGAGCTCGATATTGAGCTCGATTCAAGCCACTAGCCTAGGCCATGAGCCTTAATGATGGCCCATAAACCCCGTCCGTAAGTTTGTTTTCACGCTAGTTGCCTCTTATTTATTGAGTTCAGCTTCCACTCCTTCCTCTTTCTCACTCAATTTGGGATTCTGCTTCACCACATTCTCCACCCTGAACACTGATTGGTTCTTTTTCTTTCATATGATTCTTAATTTGTTGTATTTCTGATTTTATTTCAGGTTCTGGAATTGGCCGGAAAAGCTGCACGTGATAACAAGAAGAACAGGATCATCCCCAGGCATGTGCTGCTCGCTATGAGGAACGATGAAGAATTGGGGAAGCTTCTCGCCGGCGTCACCATTGCTCACGGTGGATTCTTACCAAACATCAACCCAGTTTTGCTGCCAAAGAAGACTGAAATGGCCGCCAAAGAACCCAAGTCTCCATCGAAGACAACCAAGTCTCCAAAGAAAGCTTAGTCTGAATTAATAAACTTCAGTTACACCCCTTTTTGACACGGCAAATCGTGGCGTCCCTAAGGTTTCAAGATGGATGCCGCTCACGCCATTACTGGAGGCATGGGTGCACATTTTATCCTAAATGATGAACTGCATGGAGCTGTACGATCAAATGCATGCCATATAACTATTGAGTTATATTTTTTTAGTTCATTTTCAGAGGGAATCTGCACTCAAGAAGAAACATGAAGAGCTTCGCAAAAGTGTTCATGGAAGTCCCAATAATTCTTCTGTTGGTCATAGTGAAGTTTCAGGTTCGATCTTGCTTACTCGACGTTTGTACCGCATAGCCAATTGTATAAAGGATTGACCTTGATGTATTGCGTGCTGCCTCTTCTCAAGGTTCACAAGAAAGTCTACTCCGAAGTGGATTACTAATCAATGAAGCCAGACAAGTGTATGTCCCCTTAATTATCCCCAAGGATGCTAAATATTATACCGATAACAGAAACAAAAGTTCGATTCTGAACCCAGGACTATCAGGGAAAGCACATAGCAATGTAAAGAACATGATAAGTGCATTTGAGGGTAGTCTAAATCAGGTACATTGAGCATGATAAGTACATTGAAGTATTGTACATGATAAGCGCATGATTAAGATCACTGCAACATGATCTGCTGCAGGATGCCAGGCCTTCTATTAAACCACCGCCAAAAGTATATCCGACTAGAAAGATCAGAGCCGATTCTTCTCTAGCAAATTCATCATCTAAAGGAACTGAGCATTTGAAGGAGTCAACTGCTGCATGTATTCAAACAGAAAGAAAATTTTCAGATTTGAAGGACAGATTTAAAGTTAAAGGAAGTGGAGAAGAAAATTTCAAGAGAGCATCAACGACGGATAATGGACTTGTTATATTTGTAATCTTCTGATTTCGTCATTAATCAAGGTTTACGTTTTTATGATTCGGGTTGTTAATTTATTTTTATTTTATGTTTTAATCACCGTTTGTTTTTATAATAGACCTATTAATTGATTTGACCAAGTGTGATTTATTAGTTTATTTACATATAAACCCTTGTTAATTTCATTAATTTCATTTTGTATAATTTATATGTTCATGTGCATAACTTAACCCCTATCATATAATTGGATTAAGTGTTTAGGGTTTAGGGTTTAGGATTTATAGTTTAGGGTTTATGACTTAGGGTTTAGGGTTTAAGGTTTAGAGTTTAGAGTTTAGAGTTTAGGGTGTAATAATTGGATTAAGTGTTTAGGGTTTAGGGTTTAGGATTTATAGTTTAGGGTTTATGACTTAGGGTTTAGGGTTTATGGTTTATGACTTAGGGTTTAGGGTTTAGAGTTTAGAGTTTAGGGTGTAATCTAACTTGTGCTTAATTAAATGAGCTTTTATTTTTCTTTTAGTACCCTATCACATAATTGGATTAAGGGTTTAGAGTTTAGGGTTTATGGTTTGGGATTTGGGGTTTAGAGTTTAGGGTTTAGGGTGTAATCTAACATGTGCTTAATTAAATGAACTTTTATTTTTCTTTTAGTAATATACAATGTAACAATTAGACTTGGGTTGCTTAATTAAAAAAAATTAAAATTTGAGAGTAGTTGTATTATAGATTTTTTAATATATTTTTAAGATTTTATAATTATCAATAATGTATTTTTAATAAATTTTTTATAATGTAATTTTAAAAAATCTAAAATTATAATATAACATATTTTCGAGCTGCTCACGAGCTTTTCGAGTCGAATATCGAGTAGTTTGTTTCGGCTCGTTAAGAAATCAAGTCGAGCTCGAGCTCGAGCTCGAGTCCATTCGATCCGAGTATTTATCGAGCCTTGATCGAGTCGATCTCGAGTAGCTCACGATCTGTCTCGTCTCATTTACAGCCCTAGTCTTGTTAATACAAGCAATGGGGTTCCTTTCATATCATCATTAGAGCTAAGGCTTTTGCCAAACACAACATATCAAACTCAAGCCGGATCGTTGGAACACTTCGGAAGGTTTGATGTTGCCTCAGCGACACCTGAAACATTTAGGTATAAAGCTATTTCATTTCATATACGTACACATATTTGCTTCAGATCATGCTTTTAATGAGCAATTTCTCACAGGTATAAACAAGACAAGTATGATCGTATATGGTGGCCTTACACTAGACTTGATTGGAAACAAATACATACTTCTTGAGTCATTGACTCCGGAAGTAACGATTACTGTCCGCCGTTGCGTGTCATGATGACTGCTGGTACACCAATCAATGCTAATATATCCATGGACTTCTCCATCAGAACTGATCCAGGTTCCCAACTCTATGTCTATATGCACATTGCCGAACTCGAAGAGCTAAAAGCCAATGAATCTAGAGTGTTCAACATCTCTTACAACGGAAAGCATTGGTTCGGACCCCTCCGTCCTTCCTACTTGTCGGCAAACACTATTTTCTCCCAATATCCATCAACTGGAACCGAACACAAGTTTTTAATATACAGATTATTTGTGTAATTATACCATCCAGGTAAGACTGTTAACGGCTGTTAACAGTCCACGTGTGTTTTCCGTCACGCCTGTTAACGGCGAGTGACCAATTTGTAACAAACGATAACGTTAGTGATCGATTTGTGACTTTTGAAACATCAGTGGTGAAAATTAAAACTTACCCAAACATTAGTGATCATTGGAGTAGTTTGCCCTATTATTATAGTATAAGTTAACTATAACTTTTTATATTATATATTTTTAACTCGATTGAACTCATACATAACATAATATAAATTGATTTAAAGACCTAAAATTAATCCGAATCGAAAATTAATTAATTTGATATTGTCTTGAATTGAAAATTGACCGGTTTGATATTATCTTGAATTAAAATTTGATTGATCTGATATTAATTCGAATAAAAAATTAATCAATCTAATAATTTTTATCATGGACTAGAATTCGAGTCTATCGTCTAAATTAATTTACAAAATAACTTTATGAGAATTTAAAGTAGCTCATTAAAACAACGAAAAAACCATCTAAAGTTAAATAATATGCAGAAATGTAATACCGAAAACGGACACCGAAGATAGGAGCAAGAGAGAATTTCAGTGTATACGCAAATTTGAGGAATATAACTATTTTCATTAGAAAATAAGAATATTTATTAAAGAAATCATGTAAAAATTTAAATATAAAAAGAATAAAATTCATGACAAAAACACAAACATAAATAATTTCTTTAATAAATAGTCTTGCCATTAATTATGTCGGCCGTTTTATTAAGGGTAAACTACGTCAATGGTCATTAATATTTGGGTTAATATTTGTTTTCACTACTAATGTTTGAAAAATCATAAACTGGTCACTAATTTTATCATTTGTTACAAATTAATCACTAACGTTATCGTTTGTCACAAATTGGTCACTCATCGTTAACAACAGTTAACAAATCGTTACAAAAGTAATGAAATGCTGATGTGGCACATTAATCCAACTGACTCGGAATATTTGACCAACCATTTGACTCTTCTTCTTTTTCTTCTTCAACCCATGTTTCTTCCCTTTGTGTACTATGTTTTGATCAATGTTTTAAATAGCGGGACGCAAACGAAATAGCGTCCGTTATTTCACGGTCGCACCGTCATCCGAAATCGATATTGAAGAATTTAGCGGTGGGCAGCGGATTCGCGTAGATAGCGGTCCATCGCGTCCGCGATTTAACGGGTAACGGTAAATAACGCCGATAACGGAACGCTATTACCGTTTTTCAAAAGTTATTGCAAAAAAAAAAAGCTTAAAAGAGTTGGAATTCTCACCCAAAAAGCTATTGAAAAAAAATGCGACCGAGTTTATTGTCACAAAGTGACACCACCGAAGAATATGATCGAGTGGACGCTCGATGAAATTATGTGAAAATGAAAGGTTGAGAATAGAGAGATTTGGATTTGGAGAGAATTCAAGAAAGGTTGAGAATGGGGAGATTTGGACTTGGAGAGAATTAAACGATGGAGAGAATTAGAGAGGAGAACTTCTGGAATTTTCTTTTAACATGTTATGTTTGGATTTTAACTCAAAAAAACAAAAGGTAATAGTTTGGGTCGTCCACTCCCACTCTCATTTCCTCCCTTTATTTTATTTTATTTTTTAAATAATTTCTAAAATATATTTTGAAGGATATGTTAATTTGTTATCATTATCTTTTAGAATTTATAATTTAATCATTATTTTAGAATGTAAACTTTTGTTTATGCAGTTACTATTTAGAAGTAAACACGAGATATTCGGTACTTCACAAACACAAAGAGTTTGAAATCAAAAAATCCGAGTAAATAATTAATTAAATTATTTACTTTATATTATTTAATTATATTGTACATCTTATTTCTTTTAAATAATAATGTATTCACAATGTCATCGTTAATTAATTATAGGGTAAAGTATAGTAATGGTCACTGAACATTTCTGAAACTTGCATTTAGGTCCCCCAACATTTAAAACTTACAATACAGTCCCCCAACATTTATTCCGTTTGCAATATGGTCCCTCAACTTAAACCACAGTTAGAAAATTAGGATAAATTATATAAACGGTCATTGAACTTTTCAGTCACTTGAATTTCGGTCCCCCAACTTTTAAAACTTGCAAAACAGTCATCAATTTCATTCTAAACCCCAATTTCCAAAGTAATTCAATTTTATTCTAAACCATAAATTCTAAAATACTTCAATTAAATTCTAAAATACTTCAATTTAAGGTAATATAGGCTTGAAGAAAGAGTTCAAGGCACAGACACAACGAATAAAAATATATTTATATAATGTATATTTAGATGTATAAATAAAAAATATTCATATATTAATGTATGAATCATTTATATTTTTGAATATTTTATTTTTAATAAGAAATTAAAATTATTAATTATATTAGAAATACTCAACTTAAGATTATATATATATGAATTATAAATATGAAAAATATAATTATTAAATTTAGTTTAAAAATATATAAATCTTAAATTTATTCTTTTAAAATATTGTATCAACTAATATTTAAAAAATATATTAAATCTATCAAACAATTTATCAAATATAATATTTTTTTATTGTAAAAAATATAATATTTTCCCATCATTTATTGCTTTCAAATTTTTTGCCGAAGTTCAAATCTCATTATTTCCATTTTACATTATATTCTTTTTTTCTGGCATTGGTCATACTATTAGTATATGTATTATTGTATATCTCTTAACACAAACGATGGTGTTAGCTTAGTGGCTCCACCCTATATCTTTCATTTGCGTGACTCAGGTTTGAGTTTGCCCAAGACCCAAATTTTACTTCTTTGTAACTTAATTTTCTTCTAATTAGGAGGTGACATGTGTCACCAATAACACATATCATGATCATGTGTTAACACATGTCAGATCCTGATTAAATGATTAATTTATTAAATTTTATTTAATTTAGGACCAAATTGATAGCATATATAAATAATTAGGTGGTAACACGTGTCACCAATGACACGTGTCATGATCATGTGCTAACACATGTCAGATCCTAATTAAATGATTAATTTATTAAATTTTATTTAATTTAGGACCAAATTGATTATATAAATAATAAAGACTGAATGTATAATAATGTCAATTCCTTTTAACTGCCACATCATCATTTTTATCAATTGGTAACGACTAGTGGCTTAGTTGAAACAGTTAAATAATTATGTGGTATGATTGATAAATTTAAAAGATCGATGACAAAAGTAAAAAGGGCTAGATAGTTAAGTTGTCAACCGAGTAGTTTACACTTTTATTTATACGTCAAAATAACATTTTATAAATTTAAAATTTGAATTATTTTCAACCTCTTTTATATCCTAACTACTTTTTTTAATTAAAAAATTTCTTCAACAGATAAGAATTATACTATTATATTTATATAAAAAATACGTATCACATGAAATAAGATGAAATTAAATAATAATAACTTTGACATAATTGAATTTAATTTAAGTATTTTGGAATTTAGGGTTTAGAATAAAATTGAATTACTTTGGAAATTGGGGTTTAGAATGAAATTGATGATTGTTTTGCAAGTTTTAAAAGTTGGGGGACCTAAATTCAAGTGACTGAAAAGTTCAATGACCATTTATATAATTTATCCTAATTTTCTAACTGTTGTTTAAGTTGGGGGACCATATTGCAAACGGAATAAATGTTGGGGGACTGTATTGCAAGTTTTAAATGTTGGGGGACCTAAATGTAAGCTTCTGAAAATGTTCAGTGACCATTACTATACTTTACCCTTAATTATATTATCCTATCATCATATTTTTAAAGTCTTCTATTTCGTTAAACTATATTATATATATGTCAATTTCTCTTAGAAAACATTTTAAAAATCATTAAAAATAATTCCTTATAATTATAATTATTTTTATTATATTTTAAGATAAATTGTGTGAAATTTAAAAAAATTCACGACCGCGACACCCGCAGTGAACGCGCTAACATCTGTTATGTCTGAAACCATAATAAACGCGACGCGACCGAAAACGTGACCGCGAACGCTATTTGATACCCTGGTTTTGATAATTATCATAGCTTTTTTAACGTACACTTTTTCATCAAAAATTCCCATCACGGATTCGAATTCCCTTCTTGCTTTTAGAAGTATTATTCACTTGAAAAATACTAAAGGAAACAAAATTTTTTAACACTATTGAATCATTAATGCGTCTTAACCTATTTTCCCATCACGGGACAGCACAAAGCATCAACGTTGTGCTTATGTAAAACGAAACAGAACAAGCTTCAAGCATGTTTTCATGGTGAAACAAACATTGCAGCGAACACAGTTTTAAGTTGTCTGAAAATCAGAAGAGAAGGGCATTAAAAAATGATCCGTAATTAGTTTTTCGTTGTTGGTTTCTTGATTTCTTGGCATTGTTTTATGTCGATTTCGGTTCGGGTTATGGCACTAAGTTTAGCAGCCTAGTACCGGGAGCGACGAGCTTTCCTCAAGTCATATTGAACGTGGCTTTGTTCAACGTTTATATGTTCGAAACAATCGGCAAGGTGGTCTCGACGGAAGCTAGAGCAGTGTACAATGTTGGATTGGCGGGGCTAACATTTTGGTCACCAAACATCAACATATTCCACCAGGGGAGCATCCATTGCTGAGCAGCAAATACGGGTCGAGTTATGTTCGAGGTTTACAACGAGCCGACAGTCATACCGACCCTTCTTGACTCAAGGTCGCCGTATTCTATAAGCACTACATCGCCTACGATTTGGATAACTGGAAACATGAATTGAAGAAGAAGAGTCAAACATTTCATCAACTATGCTAAGTCAGCTGATTTAATGTGCTACATCAACATTTCGATGCAGCACTAACAATTTGTTAACAACTGTTAATAATGAGTGACCAATTTATAACAAACGATAATGTTAGTAACCAATTTGTAACAAATGATAACGTTAGTGACCTCTTTGTATCTTTTCAAACATAGGTGGTAAAAAGAAATAACTTAAAAATTAGTGACCATTGGTGTAGTTTACCCTTTTATCAACGACGCCGTTTGAGACTTCACATCGTTAAAGAGCATAATAAATGGAACAAACGTCAACCAGATCCTACCAGGAAACACAGTCACAAAATGGCGACCCCACCAGTTCCGCCATAACATGCGGCGGCAGGGGGAACTTTGAAGCACCACCGCCGCCTCCGATGCAGCCTCCTGGAACGGACATGACGGGCATATGTTTCAGAGACAAATTGTGGCTAAATACATACCCTCTGGATCGAAACCTGGGTTTCGATTACTTTGCCCTATCTCCGTTCTATGATTGGACCTGCAACAACGAACAGCTAAGGATGCGATCCATTCACCCCCTCGACATCTCTCAACTTTCGTAAGTAAATTTTAGTCTGAGTTATTTTGTTCCCTTTTAATCAACTCTCTCTGGCATGCTGCAAGATTTAATTTTATTGATTTTTATTTTTGGAATTGGATATGTCAATATTTATGAAACCCGATTGATATGTTAACGAATTAGTTGTTCGGTTAGATCGAAGCTTTAAATTGTAAATATTTGGTTTTCAATTTTACCTAGAAATGAGCCATTTTCCATGCATTCTGACAGAAGCCTAGTTGTTTGTATTTGTGATTGGCACTTTATCTACTTGAAAAATGCTTTGATAGCTACCAAATAGCATTTGATTGGAAAACTTGCTCGTTATCTTATCAATCATCGCTTAGAATTCTAGTTTAAAGATTTTGTTACTCGTAAGATCAGTAATTTATTTTTTCCCTTTAATACAGGAAAATGACTTGGCTAGAATACATGCTTAGTGAAGTTATGGAACCGCAACTCTTAGTTTTTCGTAAGCAAAAGAGGGACAGTGCAGAGAAAGTCACACCGATGCTGGCATATTATATTTTGGATGGTTCTATATATCAAGCACCACAGCTTTGCAATGTCTTTGCAGCCCGAGTTGTAAGCTCCTTCGTATTGTTTTCCTTTCATGTTTTGTGTTTGTATAACAAAATGATACTATCACCTGGACGCTCATTTGATTTCAGTCTGGTAACAGCATTCTTTTTGTTGAAATATTACAAAAAATGGTTTTCCATTCGGTCTTCAGATTTTTGGTCTTTTGTTCTACTCACCTGGAAGTGATTATCTAGTTAAGAAAGAAATCCACTAATGAAAACATCAGAACAAAGAGGAAAATAAGAGTTTTAACAAGTAAACAAAGTTTAAAGGAATACATTTCTGTTGTTGTCTTCATAAAATTATCATTCTCTGTATTGTCACTTCGCATTGAGTCTTTGTATGCACTTTCATCTTTTGGATTTTGATAATTTATCCATGTGACAGGGACGTGCTCTCTATTATATATCAAAAGCTTTTACAACTGCTGCATCAAAATTGGAGAAGATTGGATATGGTAAATATTTCTGTATTTATCTTATTTTTTTCATTGATAAGAAGCACTTCTTATTTCTTTAATTGGAGATAGTTTATGTTTATTTAGAGAGAGAGAAATGTGAAAAACAGAGATTATATTTTTCTTGCTGTGGCATGGTCCAAAAATAAGTTTCTCAGTTACCCTAGTTACTGACCAGCATGTAATAGTTGCATAAACTAGAATAATTTTTTGTGGTTGTTGCTGACTCATGATGCAATTCTTAAATTCTTTCACTGTCGACAGTCTGTCGTGTAAATGTTCAAGGCATGCTGAATACCATTGGCAGCAGTTGAGGCAAGGAGAGGAAAGAAACTATTAAAAAAATGTCAAGAGACTTGTGCTATAAACTATTTTAGTGTTTTTTAAAATATTTTAGCCAATGTATTTAACTTGGTTTATTCTTTACTTCTCGAACCTACCTCCTCCCATGATAGACAAGTTCAAAGGATACATATAGAACCCCTCTTCCGAGACCTAGTAGTTCCAGATAAACAATTTTCTGATTGTTACCCTTCTTAACTTTTATGTTGGAGTGCATTAAAGAACACTTTGAATATGGTCAGATTACATTAAATTTGGTGAGGTAGCGAATAATGCAAAACATGCTTCTTGTCTAATAATGTTTTAAGATGTTTCCTTAAAATGTTCTGCTTAGCTTCTTTTTCTCATTGATCAATCCTTTCTAACTGTAAACTCTTTTGAATTCTTGTTTGTGCTATAACTAAAGCATAGAAACTCTCTACGGTATCTATTATTGGAGCATCTCTTTTGGGTTACGTGTCCAAGTAACTAAATCTTTTCTTCTATGCGGGCCAAGAATCTAGTCTCCTATAACTACATAGTCAGAGTAGTTATTTCATTCATGCAACTATTCATGCTTGTACACAGTTGATTGGTCTTTTTTCAGTGTCTTTGTGTTCTCATTTAATAAGCAACATAGGGCCAGTATTAACTCTTTGATTTGTAGCTTTTCTGGCAACATAGTTCTGGGAGTAAGTTTATCTGATGAATCAAATGTTGTTAATCGACCCTCCCCACCATATTTTATCTCTTGTTTTCGTTTAAATTTTTAATATTACTATCCCTTGTTTTAAACTCTGTAGAAATGCGGCCATTGGTATCTTATATTGTGCCCACATCATTCATTGTTGCCTTTTTACACTGTTTGAATTGAATTTCTGATGCAGTTGATACTGAAAATGAAAGTGAAACTTTGGAACCAAACGGTGGTAAAGAGGCAATTGACTTTAAGGAAGTTAAACGTGTGGATCATATTCTTGCCTCCTTACTGCGAAAGGTAACCAATGTATTGTAAATTTTTTGCCTACACCCTCATATATTGATCTTAATTTGTACAATCGTATAGGATCCATAATACGAACCACTAACATATTCATTTGAGATTTCATTGATCTGTTTCCTAGTTGTCTTGCTTTTCAACTTGATGTTTGTGTAGAGTTTATCCTTTCAAAGTAGTCCAAAAAAATAGTCATTTGGAAACTGGCTTTGATAATCCATAAATCACAACCTTTCTTGATGAAGAAATTTACCAGTCCCTTCTGATTTTTTGAAGAAACAATCTGTGATTCCTTCTTTATTTTGAGAATAATCTATGTATATTCAAATTGTAGTTAGGGCAAGCCCCTCCACCACCCCCGTTTCCCGATGGCTTCGTACCTCCTACCACAGAGGTGGAGAAAGATCCGGAAAACCAGCAAGCAGCTGAACCTCAACCTCCTGCCCTTGATCCCATCATTGATCATGGTCCAGCTAAGAGAATGAAATTTTGAAGCCAATGTTTTTCAACCCCTTTTTAATGTAGGATTAGACTGGTTTTGTATGAGTTGAATATTGGGTTGGATATATAATTAGCTTAGGGTTTATTTATTGTTTAAATTTTGTAATTTATTTGGTTTTTTCTACTTTGATTTTCAAAATTAATAATCAACCCGATTTAATAACTTAAACTGACTAAATTAATTAAATAGACCATAAATTTCAATTAATTCGATTTTAATTAAAAACATTTAACTGATTAATTTATACACCTACAGATGAAACACTCGACTTATTTTATTTGAAAAAAAAACCCTTAGATATTTGGCCATCATAAATATATGTTGACATGACATATACCTTAATACATATTAAATGCAATTTTAAAATTTTCAGAAAAAATAAAAGTAAAATGATATGCATTCTTAAATATGTTAAAAAAGTAATTGAAAATATTGTAATTTTATAGATTTATAATTAGTTCACAAAATAATATAGCAACAATAAGCATTAATTAACAAGTGCTTTAGTGGATTAAAATAAATCATGATGTGAGTGTGATACCATCATGATTGATAAAACAACCAATCAACTAACTTAGCATTTGTGGCTAATAATAATTTAAAGATTTTTATTCAAATTACCTTAAAAAGGATTATTCAAATTTGTCCTTTTCTGTGGAAAGAATCAGGATATAGCTTCAAACCTATTCAATTCTTCAGTCAATTTTAGCCAACACGAGACACGAGTCTGATCGTGTTGGGAAAAACGAGCAGCGTGTCAACTTCCCAGCGTTTCCCGACACAGCCCGTACGTTCATGGGGTTGCCACAGCTCAGCCCTGACGTCGGCTTGGCCGAGCAAAGGCTCATGGCTCTCTGTTTGAGCAGTGGTTACGTTTTACGCCTGATAATTACAAAGGAAGTCCTGTAACTGGGTGCCACCACCACAACTGGACAATGACACCATCATACGAACCCGCCTCAAAATGTCTGACAAACTTGTGCTATCCTACGATGAGTCGACTCAGCCATGACAATGATGTTTTGCTTTTAAGATAGGAACCAAATCTTTGAAAATTAAATGGGGTGGCTTTGCCAGCTTGCTATCAAACTCTTGCTTCTTTGCCTCTCATTAAACCTTAAAAAGCTCAAACATTTCCATTCTCAGTTGTAATAAAACAATTATGTATACATCAATAAAGATATTGAGGAACCAAAAGTTTGTAGATTTTCAGGGGAAGGACATTAGATTTTCAGTGAAGGACATAAGATGCTGGAATTCTCAGTCAAGGACTTTCCCCCGTCTGACTACAAATACCATGATATTTTGCTGCACCTTAACATCCCACCATTCAACTCCTTTATAACTATAAAATTGATTTCCTCATTGATCAAGATGACTATCCTCGTTGATCAAACTGAGTTTGGTAATTCTTCATGATTTCCATTTTTATGCTATTTTATATATGAAAATAATCTGTTTTTAAGTATTTGAATTCGGGATTTTTCTGGTTTTGTATATCAGAAGATTATGTTGAGAAAGAAGTGGTGACGGATGCTGGATTTATGGTGCCACAGAGCAACGCTTTTGGCCACACTTTTAGGTTGAGTTCTCCGTTGCTTTAACTATTAAGAGCAAAGGGACATTAGCCAATGGATGTAAACAAATAAATGAACAGATTCATCAAATCAATCTAGGCTACTTTATTTCATTATCAAGGAAAAAAATGACAGAAGACCCATCTTTCTCCTTTTCACCATGTGCATATTTGTTTATGACTGATCGATCTGCACTGTATTTGCAAACTGCAGAGATTATCATGTTGAAAGTGAGAGGCATCAGGGTGTGGAGAATTTTTATCGAACCAATCATATTAACCAGACATATGACTTTGTATGTAGCCTGTGCTTCATTGTGCAATCACTCCTTTTTTCCTAATATTTGTACATATTAAGTTAATGAATTTGGATGAAAAAAAAATCACTTAATCTGCAGGTGAATCGAATGAGAAAAGAGTATGGAAGCTAGACAAGGTGGAAATGAGCATATGGGAATGCTGTGAACTTCTTAATGATGTAGTTGATGAGAGTGATCCTGACTTAGATGAGCCTCAGATCGAACACTTGCTGCAGACCGCCGAGGCTATCCGAAAGGACTATCCCGATGAGGACTGGCTGCATCTCACAGGCCTTATCCATGGTAATGTATTGCTATATCGGACAATTATTTATCGAGATCAATAGTTTGCACAATGTGTGTATTGTTAACTAATGGTATGTTTCTTTTATGGGATCTTTTAGACCTTGGAAAAGTTCTTCTTCATCCTAGCTTTGGTGGGCTTCCCCAGTGGGCTGTTGTAGGTGATACATATCCGGTCGGTTGTACTTTCGACGAATCAATTGTTCACCACAAGGTGATTCCTTTATAAACTAATAGTCGCTTCGTAAAATTTAACCATTTCTTTTAATCTGATGATCTCTATCTGGTATGTTGGGGGTACAGTATTTTGAGGAAAATCCAGACTATCACAACTCTGCTTACAACACTAAATATGGAGTGTACTCAGAGGGATGTGGACTTAACGATGTTCTGATGTCATGGGGACATGATGACTACATGTATCTGGTATCTCTCTCCCCACCTACGTATACGATATGAATTCCAACGCCTTTTTTGCGTCTTTAAACTCGACAATTGGAACTAATTCGGAATCTATGTATGCAGGTGGCTAAAGAGAACAATACGACTCTGCCATCGGCAGCTCTTTTCATTATTAGATACCATTCATTCTATGGTAAGGATGGGTCCCCTTGATGAATTCCAATTTACATAAATGAACTGACGCACTTTATTTTGCAGCCCTGCATAGGTTAGGATCATACAAGCAACTGATGAACGAAGAGGATGTCGAGAATCTGAAGTGGCTCGAAATATTCAAGTATGACTTTTGATTTATTTATATACTGGGCCGCCTTCTAGACAAATTGAACATTATGACTGCGTTTAGAAGGCGGTATCCGACACGTCTGAGATTAGAATCTTACATTTTATGCAGCAAATATGATCTTTACAGCAAGAGTAAAGTCCGGATCGATGTCGAAAAGGTCAAGCCATACTATCTCTCCCTCATAGAAAAGGTTAGCACAACTTCAGTCTTGGCTTAGTCCAGCTATATCCTGGTCATGTTCTGCTATACAATTAATGGATTTCCTTCCTTCTTTTTCTGCAGTACTTTCCTGCAAAACTAAGATGGTGAATTTCGGTTCTTTCTGATCCCACACATTCATTCCTCGCATCAAGCTCGGAGACGGTCGAGTCAACTAGTTGTTTCTTTTATATATATATATATATATAATGGTTGTAATTTCGGTTTCAGAATTTATCTGTTTCCTTGTAATAAAAGTAATGCTATCGTTTTCAACAATTGTCATCAAAGAAGCCAAGTTGCTGATGACGTTCATACAAAGACTTAATCGATTAAGAAGTGCATATAAATATGGTGGATTAGTACCAGCAAATGCAGTATATCATCGTTCATAAACTTGTAGGCAAATATGGAAGGGGACAAGACAAGCTGTGCTGTGATAAATCTTGTTATTTTCTCTCTGGTTTTATCTCCCATGATACCTTGTGCTATGCCACGTCCTCCTCTTGCTCGTGGTTCAGACCTGTATACCCTACTAGAAGATTATTGTGTTTTGATTGAATTCATACTAGTCGTCTGTTGGGTCAAGGACTGGAGTTGGTTCACATTCAACAGTCATGGTGGCACTGCACACACGCATGATGTAAATGTCAATCCTTTAATTTGACTGTAAATCTGTAATGGGGGACCAAGACCATGCAACGTAGAACTTGGTAAACATATCTTGGTCCCCAGCTACAGATTTACGGTCTAATTAAAGGATTGACGTTAACATCATGCGTGTGTGGACTGCTACCGTGACTTGTTATTGTTCTTTGAAGTCTAGGGTTCGATCATAACGTATGTAGGGATATGAACGTTTATTTTCAAAGGTTTGCAAGTCTTTAAACCTTGTATTCACCCTAGAATTATAAAAGAAAAAAAATCTAGGGTGGCTTCAGCTAGTCAAGTCTCCGTTTTCTGTATCCACCTGCTTCTTCAATATCTTTCGTTCTTCATTCAAACGTAAATGTCAATGGAATGGACTTTGGGTTATTTTCTTCCACGCTCCCTTAAGTGGGAGTGACTTGTTCTGTTTGAGTATAGTAAAATGAGAAAATTTTAGGTGTTGAACCAAAAAGAACGCCATAATACTTTCCAAAAAATGTGACAAACACGGAATCACCTATCCATACGCAATTAACGTGATGTATATGATATGATATTTAAAAGTTTAACAAAAATAGTATCTCATTTAAAAATGCAGTAAAACACATCATCATAATTAATAATTTGATTTAAAAAAAATATAGTAAAACACAACATTCGTGCACGGATCAGAACACATCAAGTGACATCAGTAGTAAAAAAAGTGTATTCTACTTAGAGATTTTAATTCAAACAATTACGTCTTCGGAGTATGTATTGTCAGTAGATTAAAATTTTGAACAAATAAAAAAAATTCATACAAGAATAATTGAATTTAAATTTAATGACTTGTTTCTTTTTGAACAAGTAATTTGGTGAGAGGGGGATGACCATATAAACGATGATAAGGCATTGGCTCTTTCGTCTTATTCATAAGAAAACGGAGAAAAGGCTCAAACCACGAAGTCATAAGAACAGACAAGCAGGGTCTTCGCTTCATAGTTTAGTAATATAAAAAAGCTCTGCTGCCTTGAACCTGTTACGTGCATAACAAGCATTGAGAATTAGATCGATGGACAGAGAGAGCCACATGGCATAAATTTTGTACATTAGTGGTATGATGCTTCATAATATGTTGCTTCTCCTTGTCTTCTTCATTACCTGTTTTGGGGATTTACTACTGGCCACCGATGTCCAGAGAAGAAATTTGGCCTCTGGAAATCCAGGTAAATCATGCCAAAGGTTCCTTTTTTTCTCTCTCTCGCTTTATTTGATGTTCATTCACAAATTCATCTCGAAGTCTGCTTTGGAATTGTTGTTTTTAATTAATACTATGTTGAATAAAAGATTATATAATATAGGGTAAACTATATCAAATACTACTGAACTTTAGATGGTGTATTGTTTATACCTATGAACTTTCAATTTCACAAATTATAACACTAAATTTTGGTTTTGATTTCAATTATGCCATTGGGCCATTAAATTTTAACGACACGATTATATAGATAAATCATTCTTTCATTGTGACGACGTGAACAAAACGACCTCATTTTGATGCGATTATTGATATCCAAATGACATTGTTTTAGGTAATAAACTTTAGGGGCCTATCGATTTTGTCATTAAACTTTTCTGATCGCCCATCATCGGTCATTTTTTGTAGTAAGATCAGTACTAAATGTTCATATTTCACTCATCTTTCTTCTCAAAGGATTTGTTTTCTACGAAACTCACTCAAAATCAAAGTAAAACTATTTAAAGGTTTGACGTGTTAAGACTTTGATCTCATTTGATGACCATTTGTTGAGGCTAGTTTTGATTATATTGTTCATCTTCTCGAAATAATATTTCTCACCGTTTGGATTTTTGAACAATCACCCCCAAATCGAAACCCCTAAAATTTAAGAAAGTCAACAAACCTCTAAACATGGTGGATTTTTTTGTTTAATTTTGTCAATTTTAAGTGGGTTTCGTGAAAAATTAATCATATGAGAATAAAGATAAGTGAAATACGGACATTTAATACCGATCTTGTGGTTAAAGTTGACCGATGACATGAGGTGATTGATTACCGACGACAACTAAAAAAGTATAATGCCAAAAAGAGAGTTGTTTAAAAGTTTAATAACAAAATCGATACTCTTAAAGTTCAGTACCTAAAACAAGTATTATTTTAAGCATCAATAACTACAACAAAATGATGTTATTTTATCCATATCATCACACCTTTTTAAATTTTAATGATCCTATGACATAAATAAAGTCAAAACCAAAATTTAGTTCTATAATAAGAGAAAATAAAAGTTTAGTGGTCTAAACAACACTATCTAAAATTTCAGTGATGTCTTATGTAAGTTACCCTAAAATATATGAGTTCCCACTTCCCAACTTCCAAGATAACAACTAAGCTGTTTAAATTTCTTTTCATGTATGTAAAAGGTTTCTTGAGCATTGATTGTGGGGTGGAGGATGACTACTGGGACAATCCAACCGGGGTCTGGTTCAAGTCAGATAAAGAATTCATCAGCACCGGTGAGAATCACGAAGTTTTACCAGAATACCAATTTGACAATGAACAATACGGGAAGCGTTACAAGACCCTGAGAAGTTTCCCGAAAGGGGTGAAGAATTGCTACACCCTGAAAGTTGAACAAGGTAAGAACAACAGCTTCCTCATCAGAGCTTCCTTCTCCTATGGAAATTACGATCTGAAGAACCAGACCCCCAAGTTCGACTTGTACCTCGGGGTTAATTACTGGGCAACCGTGAACTGCAATGACTTTAACGCCTTCTTCTACGAGGCTTTTCACGTTTTCCCCGCAGATACCGAGTATGTCTGTCTTGTGAACACCGGCAATGGAACTCCTTTAATTTCTTCATTGGAGATTCGACCTTCAAACATTTCCATCTATGGAAATGGTTCTTCATCGGAACTACAGTTTTCCAAGAGGTTCGACCTGGGTTCCATCTCTAGTCTGTCGAGCAGTGTCAGGTAAGCTGGCTTGTTTTTCATCGGAACACGTGTGTATATATAGTCACTCGTCTATTGTCGCAATTTTCATCATCCAACTTTTTTTTTCTCAAAGTTATGTTTAATATTATGATTTGGTTTAGTTTTGATATTCATGACACGTGCCCATTTTAACATCCGAATTTTTTTTTATAAGTCACCTATTTTATTGCTATTTTATTGATGGCACCTTAAAATTTAAATTTCCTTCGATTAGTTATATATTTTAGTAATGATGTCCACCTGAAATTTTATTTATATTTAACCATTCAAAAATTTTATATTATTAACATATATGTGCCCTCGCTTAAAATTATTTATGAATTCGTCACTAATCATCCGTAGTCATAAAAATAAATAAAACTATTGACCCAATTTTTATCTTTTTTCAACCATGACGTAGTAGTTTGGGGTTATTTTATGGCTGATCATTCTGCCATTGATTTTTTCTTTTACTATGAATGTTTTTTGGTCAAATCAATGAGTGTATTGTACTGAGGCCAAGTATCTCCTGCAATAGGTACAAGGATGACATTTATGATCGTAGCTGGTATCCTTACCGGCTTCCAAATTCTGTTCCAGTTAGTACCACATCGGATATCGACACTCAGGACGGCAGCAATTTGTGTAAAATACCAGTTGAGGTTCTGAGAACAGCCGTCCAGCCACCCAAGGGCTTCAATTCCCTGACCGGCTCTTTCTCTGTACCCGACCATGAATATAATGCCTACTTTCACTTTGCTGAATTAGTGGATTTTGAAGATAAGCTAAGAGAAATAAGCATAACTGCGAATGGTATCACGCAAGGACCTTTTACTCTTGAATACTTGAAGCCATCGTCCGTAAGTTTCCAGAGACTGCAGATCGTAGAGCACTTTACTTTTACCATTTCTACAGAAAAGGAGTCTGGCCTTCCTCCAATCCTCAATGCGCTTGAGCTTTACCGATTTGAACAATTTGAGCTTTCTGCTACAAACCAATCGGATGGTACCTTTTCGTTTTTGAATATATCCTTTTATTTTTCATCGTTTTCAAGAAAGTAAAATCTGCAATATGAAGTTTACTAGCATACCAAATTCCTCACATTTCTATTCTGAATGATGGTAGCTGATGCTGTCATGTCCATCAAGCATACATACAACATAAACAGAGATGACTGGCAAGGAGACCCATGTCTCCCAAAAGAGACTACGTGGACTGGTTTGAGCTGCCGTTTCGACAATCCTCCGAGGATAATCTCACTGTGAGTGCACTTCAAACCATCCCAAGAGTATCTATTGATCAAATTCGATTTGATGGTTTGTTTTAACAAATACCAAACTGTTAGATGACTGCGTTGTTTATGGTAATGGTACCACGCTCTCCTTTGTTATCGGTTGATTCCGTGCAGGAACCTGAGTTCGAGTAGATTAACAGGGGAGATATCTCCATCATTGGCTCATCTCCAGGAAATAGAGTCCATGTATGTACTGAACTTGTAGTGGCTAAGTAAACTAAGAGAAGCACCCTGAGCCGGATGAAGTTTCCCTCCACATTTTTTGACAAGGTTACTTTTTTACCCTTTTTTCCCGCAGTGACTTATCATACAATGAATTGACTGGGTCGGTACCGGAAGTTTTAGCACATCTGCCGAAATTGAAAGTACTGTAAGTTCCTTTGAGTGATATGACTCAGATGTTCTTTTACAAGCTTTGTGGTTGTAGGTGAGCAAAATTCGATTCGACTCGGCTCAAAAAATCGGTTTTTTTCAATTTCAAGTTATTCCATCAACTCGAATTATAAATTCAGTTTTCGAGTTCGAGTCGAGTTGAAATTTTAAATTTCGAGTTACTCGAAAAACCAAAAAATTAACTAAATATTTTTGATAGTTTTACGATTTAGTCTATGATTTCATTATTTCTTCAATTCCTCCTTCATTTTAAGTTTATTTTTTTACCAAATTTGAACCACATGCTCCTAAACCATAATAGAATTCATGTGTACTTTCAATTCCTTTTTTATAGTAATTTTTTTTTTATTTTTCAATTTAGTTATTTATTTTTCATAATATCATTATTTCTTCAATTCATCATTTATTTTAAGTATTTTTTATCAAATTTGAGCCACATGCTCCTAAACCATAGCAAAATACACATGTATTTTCAATTCTTCTTTTTAATAACAATTTTTTTTATTTTTAAATGTAGTCCTTCAATTTGTCATTTATTTTAAATTCATTTTTTTTAATCAAAGTTTAAACTACATGCTCATATACCACAATAGAATGCTTATATAACTTCAATTGTTATTTTTTTTTACTAAAGATGTACTCTCTTTTTTATTTAGCCCCTTAACTTTGCATTTTACTCAATTTTATCTTTTGACTACAATTATTTGTAAATTCTTTTTTTTCATCAATTTCTTGACTCATTTATACTCTCATCAATATTTTATGCTCAAAATACTTTCTTTAAAATATAATATTATGAATATATTTCATAATTTTAGATCGTATAAAGTCAAAAAATTGGAATAAATCATTGTCATAATACTATAAATAATTATAATAAAATTAGTATATAAACTCGAATTTCTTAAACTCGACTCGATTCAAAAAAGTTTCAAGTTAAATTTGAGTTGTAAAATACGACTTGTTAACTCGAATAACTTAAAATTTCTTTACTCAATTTGATCGAATGCTCACCCCTATTTGTGGTATGATATATAAACGATGCATATTTAAGCAGATTTGCTAATAATACAAATATTACACTTTTTGTATAGAAATTTATCTGGAAACAAGCTCAAGGGTCCTATTCCCCAGTCTCTCCAGAACAAATCTGATAACGGGTCACTGCTTCTAAGGTTAGGTCATTTTGCTAAACTAACGGGTCACTGCTTCTAAGGTTAGGTCATTTTGCTAAACTAGCCAAAATTTTCCAGCTCATCTTACTGTCAAGTTCCAATGAAGCTTCACACTTCAAAATCAATTCTCATGACATTATTGGATCGTTTTTCAAATTATGCATCCCGGTAATTCTGTTAGGTTGAACGGCAGTTTCATTGAAGACCAAAACTCATGCCAGATGGATCCTTGTAAAGGAAATAGCAAGAAGTTTATTGTTCCACTTGCCTTATCAATTGTAGCTGCTGTGGCCCTTGTCACCCTCATAAGTGTTCTAATCATCTTTCACAGAAGAAAACGAAGAAAAAGAACTGGTATTTTCACTCTTTCATGTCCATAACTTAATTTGCTATTAATATGATGGTTTGATTAATATTGCTTCCCCAATTGTTGTAGTTGTTAGTTCTACTGCATCAAACGAGGAAGGATTGTTGAAATCCAAGAATCGACCCTTTACTTACTCTGAGATAGCTACGATTACTGTTAATTTTAGCACCAAAATCGGAGATGGAGGATTCGGAGAAGTGTTCCTCGGTCATCTTAATGATGGCACACCGGTAGCCGTGAAGTTACTTTCTTCATCGTCAAGGCAAGGATACAAGGAATTCCAAGCAGAGGTTAGATATAAAGTTTGAAAGTGTCATTTCGTGTTAAACTTTTTACAACTGCATTCTCATTCGAATATAATGACGTGTCGATTATTTTAAACAATGCAGGTACAATCCTTGATGATTGTACATCATAAGAACCTTGTTTCTCTAATCGGCTATTGCAAGGAGAATGGCCATATGGCACTTGTTTATGAGTTCATGGCTAACGGAAACCTGAGGCAGCATTTATCTGGTATAGATGGATTATTGTATCATGTTTATTCAAATTTTGTTCTGATGATGATTTATTTGCTTGCAGAGACCAAAAAAAGTGTTTTAAACTGGACACAAAGACTTCAAATCGCGGTAGATGCTGCACAAGGTCTATGAGCTCTTTAACATACTTGAATGCTTTCGATTTGGCTCATTTTCGATCTTTCCCCATTAAAATAGCTTATGTTGCAGGGTTGGACTATCTACATAATGGCTGTAAGCCGCCCATAGTTCACAGAGATTTGAAACCTTCCAACATCTTATTGACTGAAAACATGCAAGCAAAGATAGCTGATTTCGGGCTGTCGAGAATTTTCTCTACCGAAACTGCATCTCATGTGTTAACATCTTGCCCTGCCGGCACATATGGATACCTTGACCCTGAGTAAGATCGATCTATCTATCTACCTATCTAATAATTGAAGTAAACATCTTAGTTACGAAAATCCCTGTATGCTCTCAATGCAGGTTCCATGCATCAGGAAACTTGAATAAGAAAATCGACATTTACAGCTTCGGGATAATCCTCTTTGAGCTAATCACTGGGAAGCCTGTAATAATAAAAAGCACCGAGTGCAACATACACATACTTGAATGGGCAAGACCTATGATCGAGAAGGGAGATATTCGGATGATTGTCGATCCCAGGTTGGAAAACGAATTCGACGTCAATGCTGCCTGGAAAGCTGTGGAGATAGCTATGTTGTGTGCACTTCAAGCTTCAAAGCAAAGACCAGACATCAGTCATGTATTATCAGAACTGAAGGAATGTCTTGAAAGACCTTTCGGCCAGAAAGTTGTTGGATTTGTAATTGCTTAGAAACAAATTAGTATTATGGAATGCTAGTCTCTTTATATGAAAAAGAAACTCTTGGTATGCATGTCTAAAACCTTTAAATATATAAATATATACACACATTTTAAGATATTTACATATTATATATATATAATATTTGTATTATTGTTCAAGTCTATGAGACCTGAATGAATGTGTTGTCTCTATACCCTATTTTTCTTCTGTCTTTTGCCAATAACTCCTGCACATGCAGTGTTGCTCTTAGGCTCCAATCCAGGGACGTCACTGCTGTTTGTTATTATCCCAACTACCTCTCGTCGTTTCGATATAAATACACACAAAACTTCATAAATGTAAAACCTTCTCCCATCAATTCCTTTTACGACTCAGCAGAGATTTTAATTTTGAAAAGAAAAAAAAAACATGAAAAACAAATTAGGTTAATAATATCTATCTAAAATGTAGGACATGAATGATAATAAATTCCACCTACTCTCATTTATTGGCCATTATCAAACCCCCCCCCCCCCCCAAACATCTTCCTTGGTCAGCTTATAATGCCTAACACAGAACTCAAAGCTTCCAAATACAATCAAATGATAATGAAAATGGAGGTTTATAGCAGATGCTTCATGTTCATAGTGTTTGCATTTGCATTTGTAAGCAAAGGGTATGCACAAGAATCGACCACTCTTGTTCCAGCAATCATGACATTTGGTGACTCAGTGGTGGATGTGGGGAATAATGACTATCTCCCCACCATCTTCAAGGCTAATTACCCTCCCTATGGGAGGGATTTCGCTGATCAAAAGCCTACTGGGAGGTTCTGCAATGGGAAATTGGCCACTGACATCACTGGTAAGTGCATGACGGTAGACTGATTTCTTCCCTTTATTTACGTTAAAGTAGTTCAGATAGAGTTAATAATAAGCTTGGAACTTGCAGCTGAAACTCTGGGGTTTACCAGTTATCCACCAGCATATCTAAGCCCTGAAGCATCAGGGAAGAACCTCCTTATTGGAGCCAATTTTGCTTCAGCTGGATCCGGCTATGATGACAGAGCTGCCGCGTTAAATGTCCGATTTCGATCTTATAACTTTGAATCTCAACATCAATATCTTTGCAGTTTAAGTTGCAATTTTCTTCTCTTTTTTTTAAAAAAAAAAAGAATCATCATTTTGCCATGTTGTTTGCAGCATGCTATCACATTGACCCAACAGGTAGAGTATTTCAAGGAGTATCAGGGAAAGTTAGCGAAGGTAGCTGGCAGTAGCAAATCAGCATCCATCATCAAGGATGCACTCTATGTACTGAGTGCTGGAAGCGGTGACTTTCTCCAGAACTACTATGTCAACCCTTTACTTAACCATGCCTATACGCCAGACCAGTATGGCTCCTTCCTTATCGACGCCTTCACAACTTTCGTCAAGGTAAGTAATTTGTTTCCTTCGTTGCTCTGATTCAGGATAGCGAGCGTTGGATACAAGTTCGTAGTTTGCTTACTTTGGGATGATTTGGTTGATAAACAGAACACCTATGGCTTGGGAGCCAGGAAAATTGGAGTTACTTCTCTTCCTCCCTTAGGTTGCATTCCCTTAGCGAGAACGTTGTTCGGTAACCATGAGAATGGATGTGTGACCAGGTTCAATACCGATGCTCAGCAATTCAACAAAAAGCTCAACGCAGCCGCAGCCAATCTCCAGAAGCAGTATCCTGATCTCAGAATTGTGGTTTTCGACATTTTCAAGGCACTATTGGATATTGTTAAATCCCCCTCAAACTACGGTAAGGAAAGAGATTTTTCTCCATATCTTAGTCTAGTGCAGAAAAAAATCTCTTTTAATGGTGGACAGAATTGATATTATGTAATCACTGAAAATGACTTTGGCAGGTTTCGTGGAAGCAGCGAGAGGCTGCTGTGGAACAGGGACCGTAGAGACGACTGAATTCCTGTGCAATCCGCATACACTGGGAACTTGTTCGAATGCCTCCCAGTATGTGTTTTGGGACAGTGTTCATCCATCTCAGGCTGCTAATCAGGTCCTTGCTGATGCATTGATTGCTCAGGGCGTTGCCCTCCTTTGATGCATTACTATGTCTATTTGCCCTGTACTAGGCCTACCACTACTCTTTACTATTACCTTAATCAACAAGTGACTCATACTGCAGTAGCTTGTATTTGCAGTTAAAGTTTCTTTTCTCCTCAATTTATACTACTTTTTTTTATTTTCTATTCCTAAATGTTGTATCTTAGGACCAAGAAAATTGAACAAAGAAAAAGTTGTAGAAGGATAGGAGGAAAAGGCAATCAATAGAAACCTCCGAATATTCTTCAGATATGAGAAACAAGAAAACTGTTCTTTCTCCCTTCTAATTTTTTATACAGAGCTAGATTATGTCAATTCTAAGCGTAAACACTAAGCAAGTGATTGATAAAACTGAAAATCTCCCTAATAAAAGTGTAAGCATGTTAGAAACGTATAATGGCACTGTCTAATATCCCAAGAAACAGGCAGATTTGAGGTTGTCGAAAGTAATAGCATCGGTACTGGTAATGGTACTGGTCCTAGCATTTTCCTCCTTTAGCACTTGGACTGGCTTGTCCTCCACTGCCAAAGAATTTGGAGAATTAAGTAGCTTCATTACATCAGAATTCATCTCCGGCGGCTGTCCTGATACCTTCGTGCCATGTTTAGGCTGAGAAATAGAGAATTTATTAGAAAGCACAGTACTAAAACCAAACAAAAACATTCTCCTAAAATAGAAGTTTGCTGGGAATTTAGGTTTTAGGTTGCAAACCTTAAGATTCCCCACAAATGGGCGACTTATGTTTGAGTTTCCAGGGGATGTTGCTGCAGTAACATATTGGATAACTGCAGTGGGTTCCCTCTTTCTGAAACCTACTTTCTTATTCCCAGAATTGATAAGATCCGGGTCTAGGATCCGAACATTGGAGTTATATGTCACAGTCTATAGCATAAGGGATTAAGTAGTCAGGTAGAATCCATGCTTAATCTTGTTACAAACGCACAATCTAATCAGTCACACAAGCAAAAAATTAGAGAGAATTGCTTTGAGATTCCATTAGAAAATATCTAGAGTATACAAATTTAAAATCTATGCATTTAAAGAGGTAGTTCATACATGCTGCCTGTACATGCAATCTCTTCTGACCCCAACAATGTTCGGGCTCATGTGTCTCATTTGATCCTGTTAAGTCATGAAAAATACACGAATAATAGTCGGAATGGAGCTGTAGAGAACAAAAATATATATAGTTTCCTAGGAAAACTAGACATGCTTACATATGAGAAATTTGCCGTCCATCTGTTGTTGTGAAAGGATACTGAATACCGACGTTTGCAACAAAAGGATGCTGATATAAGGATGGCCGGAACAGGTGTGGGGAAACAGTAGGGGATGGGGGGAAATTGAAGTAAATTGGATGGAACTGAGGGGTAGTGCCATTGCAACTTGATTGATACGAGGATTGTACTGGGGTGTTTTGCACATAGTAGTTCTGCAATTCCTTAATGCTGTCTTCCTTACGTTGAGCTACTGCTACATATAGAAGCTTCCCCTCGAATAAAGCCCCTAAGATATTTCAACATTCGAATTAGCAACCATACACTGTTACTCAAAAGTCTACAAAAGAAATCAAAGCTCAAATCGTTAGGACAGATGTGAAAGGGAAGAGAGAACTTTGTCTCACCATTAAGTCCATGTAAAGCTGCCATTGCTTCTTCCGGAGAGGAAAAGCACACAAAGCCAAATCCCTTACTCGTCCCATTCTCAAGGCGCATCACCCTAGCTGAGATGATTCGTCCAAAGTGACCGAAAAGTTCTTGTAATCTTTTGTCATCCATGGTTAGTTTGAGGTTCTTCACATAGAGATTCGAAGCCTTCGATTTCTCGAAACGGCAGTCAAACACATCCTTGTACTTATTTTTCAATAGCTTTGTTCTTTCAGTCTTCTTTTGAGCCCTTCCCACAAACAAATTCTTTGAACCTGATAAAAAAAATCAATTTCATTCATGTAAATGAAAACTATTTTAGATGAACAACTAAGTTTTAGAAAGGGGAAAACATAAAAAAAAATGATCAATTTTACCAAGTTGTACATCATTCATCGCCTCCATAGCCTTCTTAGCATCAAGAGGGGATTGAAAGTTGACAAACCCAAAACCTCTTGAGACCCCCTTATCATCCTTCATGATTACTAGACTGCTTATCTTCCCATATTTAGAAAACATTTCTTTTAGACTATCCTCAGTCATGTCATCAAACAGATTCTTCACATAGAGGTTAGTAAACTTCTCTTCTTCAGCAGGTGTCCTCTCACACTTCCTGACGAATTTTGACACATATCTGCCATGGAAGTGCAACAACCAAATCAAGCAAAGCAAATAGGATAGTCACAGAAGTATAGCCATTCATCTAATGAGCATAAATTAGACAAAAAGGAATATACGTACAACTTCTTTCCTTTAAGCATAGTGTCATGGAGAGCAGTAATGGCAGCCACTGCTGATTCCTCTGAAGCAAACTGTACAAATCCAAATCCTTTACTCCGGCCATTTTCTTCCGCAATTTTACATGAAAGAATGTTGCCAAAACGGCTGAAGATTCCCTCCAAGCAAGTGGTGGTTACTGAAGGGTCCAGGTTCTTTACAAAAAGATTGGCGAGGCCAACCTTTCTTGGAAAAGGATCTCTCTGAGACCACGTTATCCTCATTGGTTTTCCCTTCAGGTCAGTGTGGTTTAACCGACAGAAAGCTGTAGATGCTGATAAAAAAACGGAAGATAAAAATTTATAATTACTCAAGACCTGACACATATGATTCATCAAATACCCATCCACATAAAAGGGCAAAAAATCACCGAAAAGTGGAAGATCGCAAGAAAAATAATACATGAACGATAGATAAGAAATGTGAAAAATAAAGAAGGGGAAGCAGGGCAAGAAGCCAAGAACTAACCAGAATAATGAACAATGAAGATATCATGCTTAGTTGAACAGGTTCACAGAAAACGATATGAAACGGAAGAAGAAATTCAAGCGAAATCGGTTCTTTTTTAACCTAATTCTTGACACGAAACAGAATGAAGAAAAAGAAAAACTCCAAGAAATTCGATAAACAGAGCTTTGGGAAAAAAAGAAGGCAAGAAAAAGGACAAAAAATACCATGATGGTTGGAGTAAAAGTTGACGTGAGCGTAACAAAGAGACTCTCCGGTTTGGATGCAACGGCAGACGCGAATAGAAACGACGCGAGCAACGGCAGAGAATTTGTCATAGAGATCACCCTCGGTAACATTCGGGTCCAAATCACCCACGTACAATGAAGTTCGTTGCAGAGGATTCCACCCTCCTACAGAAACGGTCGACGCCGGTTGTGGCCGTGGCGGTGGAAGAGACCGAAATGACGACGAAGACGGCGGTCGCGATGAAGCCATTTCCCTTGAATCGCTTGCTTAAACCCGCGAGAGAGAGAGAGTCTTTTGGTTATAGGATTCGTTATAACGGTGCGTGGTGTGGATCTTGTAGTATGCCATGGTCAAATATATATTAGTATTTGGAATATTCGTTTGTACGTACGGCCCCTCACGTGATTCAAGGTTTCTTCGCTTTCTCTGACGACACGTGTTAAATCTTGATGCGCAGACTCGGCTAGTTTTAGGCTTAAATTTTAACGTTCTTTTAGTAATGCCTATTACCTTATCCATCTAAAGCCCATAACAATTTTATGAGTAAATTTTTTTATTATTTAATTCTAAAAAGCTTTAATTATGTTACTAATTTTTTTATATTTTTTATTAATTAATATTTTTAATCATTAATAATTTGATGGCATGATTTTTTTTATTTTACCGTAAAAATCATCAATTCTTTTGATTGTTGCATTGGTCAATCAAGGTCTATCATCGATTGACATTTTATTGCTCTTTCTTATTCTTATATTGTTTTAAATATACATATATAATCGATAAAATTTTAAATAGTAATATGATATTCTAATTCTTTGATCTCTTGTAAGAACTAAGAAGTTAGTTTCGACATTCTAAAATTATATCGTCAATAATAAACTTCATATATTTTCGCTTTAAATTTGCATATTATTTTTGCCTGAGGAATGGTATTCTCTGATTATCCTAAATCAATATTACCTCTTCCTTTGTCTTCTAAATCAACTTAATGGCAATTAATTTCCATCACTAAACTTTGATCAACACAAGAAGATCCTACATTTACGCTTATAAAGTACTTCAAAAAGAGTCATCTGGACATTTGACCAAAATTTTTTTATTATATGGAAACTCTATCTTCTACTCTCCTATAATGCATCCACACAATTTCTTGAAATTTTAAATTATTATATATTTTAATTTTTTAATGTATTTTTTTTACTAAAAATCTATTTTCACTCCATAAAATTTTAAATTCGTCCTTTTAAGTTCAAATTCATTCCCCCAATATAAAATATTATGTTTATTCTTGCATCTACCACACGTGTTTTCTAAAAGAGAAAATAACCTCAGTGACCGAAAATGCCTTATAATATACGATTTTAACCAACTTTTTTTGGATTTGCCAAAATGACCAACAAAATCGCAACGCGAACTCTAATTTTTCAACTTAGTTTTCAAATTCGCAACGCGATTTTGAAAAATGTGTTGCGATAGTTAAAATGTGTTGCGAGAGTTTGAAAAACGTGTTGTTGCGATAGTGAAAAATCCAAAATAAGTTTACATTTTAACTATTCTAAATTCACGTGGAGTTTGAAACAATAAAGAATGTGTTGCGATAGTGTATAAGATTCCCAAGCCATTTGTAAGATCTTAGTTTGAAACAATAAAGAATGTGTTGCGATAGTGTAAAAGATTCCCAAGTGTTGGCAATGCTCAATCCCAAATAGTATTGGAAATACTATTGAGAATGAGTATTTAAGGCTTGAATTTCCCACTTCCTTGTTGAGTGGAAGAGAACAAGGGAGACTCTCGCGCACTGCCGCCACCGTCGCCGTCCCGTCCCGTCTCGGGTCGTGGTCGTGATAATACGTGTCTTCGACACGTCCACGCGGATACTATCTTTTTAGAGAAAATTCTTAAGAAACAAATGCAATACCACAAGTCGTTGCGATTTTAAAAAATCGCAACGCGAACTTCGACTATCGCAACGTGAACTTGGACTATCGCAACGAATTTGGAAAATCACAACGCGAACTTCGAACGTGAACTTGGACTATCGCAACGAATTTGGAAAATCGCAATGCGAACTTCGACTATCGCAACGTGAACTTGGACTATCGCAACGAATTTGGAAAATCGCAACGCCAACTTCGAACGTGAACTTGGACTATCGCAACGAATTTGAAAAATCGCAACGCGAACTTGGACTATCGCAACGAATTTGGACTAACGTAAATTTGGAAAATCGCAACGCGAACTTGGACTATCGCAAAATCGCGTTGCAAATTTGGAAACTGAGTTGAAAAATTAGAGTTCGCGTTGCGAATTTAAGATCGCATTGCGATTTTGTTGGTCATTTTGGCAAATCCAAAAAAAATTGGTTAAAATCGTATATTATAAAGTATTTTCGATCACTAAGGTTATTTTCTCTTTCTAAAATCTAAAAGGCTCATTTGCCTACAGATGAAAAGTAGTATCGAAGTTAAGCCTGCTACCGAAGACCTCTTAGAATTTATCCCAAAATAAAACTCAAAATAAATCTAGAATTTCAGTCTGAAATGATACATGTAAGAATACAGTGGAGGGTTTCAATTAAGACATAAAAAAATCTAGTTAAATAATCTATCTTGAATCTAATAATATTTTCATATTTTTATCATTATAAGTATTACTTAAATTAAATCTTGTCTTATCAATAATCAATTGATCTAGTGAGATGAGACATTAAATTCTTTAAATAAGGCCAAAGATTCAAATCATGAAGTTTTCAAATGGAACAAACTGGACTGGGAGGATATCCCTATAATAGGTTTTTGCAAAATTTGATCTGGATTAGTTGGTTTATAGATCCGATACAATTGATTAATCCACAAAAGTAAGTTTGTACCCTTTTAGTAATATTTTAATTTAAGTATTTAATCTTTTTTTTTTAATAAATAATTTGTATTTTTTATAGAAGCAATTAATTTTATTCAAATAGGAAATATCCCAAGTTATAATAAAGATTTATAATCACAATCGTAAATTAAGAATATACTTAGAAAATTTTCCTATAATCATTGAGACAAAACTAACAACTTAATATCACATAAGGACTATATGAGGAAAGATTAAAAATCAAACTAAGAAACTCGAACAAAGATATATACAAACATATCTGATCTCATAGACAAACGAACAACAAAAGGGATCAATCTATTGAAAGACTATCAATAAACCGCAACTCAGACTGGAGTGACGTGAAAAGCTAACCACAAACGTAAATCGGGTATCCAAATCTAATCCGAGAGTCCAAAACAGAGATAATCAACAAGATATCAGATAAGCTTCATCTTGATCAGTCTTGACGATGTCAAATCAACCCTTTAAAAAAGATAAATGAAAAAAAGACTAAACAACAAAAAAAAAACATGTCAAATAGCATAAGAAACGTGTCGTAAAGAAATATGAAAACATGTAATAAAGACAGATTTATTAAAATTAAAAAAGATGTAAATTATTTTTGTTATCTAAGATATAATATTTATCATATCTTCTATATACAATAATTTATTTATTTATCTTTTATATTTATACTTAATTCTGCATATTTTATCATTATTATTTATCTCATGAATTTATATTACAAAAACATAATTCAAATAAGTAAGAAAATATAACACTAAAAATCATAGTCTATAATTTTATATTTCTTTATTCTCTTCCACTGCCGGTTAAATTTCCTCTAATTTGTAATAAATTATAGTAAGTTTAGAAGTATATTAAGGTGGTTTTCTCGACTGACTCACTTTATAGATAGCTTAGAATTGCATAGAGCAATGCTCTCGACAACATGCCCCAAGTGGAAGCTATTTGTTTTTTTTATTCTACTTTTAAAGTGAAGCATGCATGTTGTTCCATTGAAAGACAATTGCATAATATTCTCTCTCATTTTAATCCAAATGAACCTGGATTTTTATATGAAAGCCATAAAAATATGAGTTGGAGAGACATACAACATAGGGTTCAACTTCCTTCCAAATGTCATGGAAATTTATATCATTCGATGGTTTAACCCCAAGACAACATAATCTAGACTCACAAAATTTCCCAAAAAGTGAATACTTATCGGAAGACAGAGTCCCTTCACATCTACTACCAGAGCATGCAAGGACATTTTATTGGATAAGGCATCCATGTTCAACCTTACACCTGAAGGGTCAGCTGCAGAACAAAGAAAAGTTGCAGTATCTTATGAGTAATTCAAATTTCCCAACCAATCTAATACATGTCAAAAGAAAACTTTCCCAAAGCGGGATCTTCACTAGGCAATTACCACGACCATGCGAAGAAGAGAGAAAAGGATGTAGTGGAAGGTCATCAAAAGTGCAGCAAACTAGTTATCCTAAAACATAATTAGCCATTAGGTACCTGCTTCGGATCCTTACATCTCAAGTGAAGAGGACTTAGGTAACCGGGTTCAAATGGCAACATTTGAGAGTGAAATGGAACACAAAACAAGAGTTTGGAGCAGGGCATTGCAGCAGTCCTTCTACAATAGTCCCTAGTATTTTGAAGCAAGGGCACTGCAGTGACCCACCTGCTGTCAAAACTTCAATGCCTCAGCACTGTAGTACCCTTATCAAATGCTCCACCCAACAATGACATCTCTATCCCTAAAGTTTCCAAATTTAAAAGTTCTATGTTTCTTAATTTGACATTATTTTTATCCTTTATTATTAAAATTATTTTTAACTGCCATGTCTTGTTATACCAGTATACTAATGTTTTAGCAATCTTGTGTCCTTGTGTCTGTGTAGTCTTGCACCCATTTTGTGTGTCCATGTTCAATCTATTACATTTGAATGCACAATTTTAATATATAGACTTAAGATGGCTACTACAATTATCAGCATTCATCCAAGTAGTAAGGCTAGGGAAAAAATAGCTTACAAACATAATTTGACATTTACTCGAGCAATGTTACTGAGAGATCTCCGCAAGCATGAAGGCCAGCCAAAACAAAGGAACTCCCATTGCCTTCTAAACCAAGTTCAAGATCTTGCTCAATTGATTTTGGCTGCTCAACACCAGCTTCATGCGGCGACAAGGTGGTCAAGGATTTCAATCAAAGTTATCAAAAGCTCAAGGCGCATCGAGGCGCAAAGTGTCCTGGAGCCTTGAGGTGCGAGGCGCATGAAAAGCGCGGGATTCACGAAAGCGAGGCGCATGATATCCAAAAAATTGTAATACATGTATATATTAATGCAATCAAACTCAAATATCATAGATACCCATATTAGGCTTCAATTGAGTTCATTCTCAATCGTCAATTCTTTGATGATTATTTTCTTCCTTTAGGGTATGGTAGCAATGATCATGCTGAGGACTCTTTACCGTGATATTTCTCGGTATTGGAATAATAGTCATTATATAGCGGTAAGTCGGTAATGGCATCATACAAAATTATTATTGGATGATTGTGGTATTTGTAATGATCGTAAATTCGTAATAATATCCATTATGTTCGTAATTAAAATCTCTGTTCGTGACTAGCTAAATTTGATGAAGGTTGCCACCAGCTTCAAAAACCAACACGAACCCATCAATGTTTAGAGTGAAGACCGAATAGATCATGTGCAACATACAGGTTTGTAGCAGAAAATTTAATTATTATTTTATAACAATTTAATAAAAGAGTATTTTATAATTTTTAAAAATTAGATGATGAAAATGAAGGTATAAGCATAGTTCATTGAATAGTGTAGTCAGTAGTGTACTTTACTCTTAAATATTTCTCTAAAAGGAATTTTCTTAGGTCCAAGTTCATGATTAATCACCTATCGTTGAAGAATCTAATCTAGCTTCACCAAAAGTAAGACACGTGTCATAGCATGACCCAACTTGAGTTTATTTATTACCAAACCAAGGCAAAAACCAGCGGTGTCTCTGGTTTCAGCACAACTTTCAATGGATCTTACACCCCAGCAGCTTCTCCAATTCAACGGCTCCGACCCATCTAAGCCCATCTACGTTGCAATCAACGGCTGCATTCCGGCAAATCCTTCTACGGTCCCGGCGGCGCATACACCATTTTCGCCGGAAAAGACGCCAGTAGAGCTCTCGCGATGATGAGCAAGAACGAAGACGTCTGCGCCTCAATTGCGTCTCTACTGAGCCTCGCGCCTCAGAGCCTCGCTGCGCCTAGGTGCGCCTAGGCTACGTGCCTCACTTCAGTGTTGAAAAACCCCGCTCAGTGAGCCTCTGCGCTTTTGCGCCTCAGGCGCGCTTTTTACAACTATGATTTCAATGTTTCCTGGGACATTATGTTGCTTGTAATTGTTTGGGGTACGTTTAATCTCTTTTTTCCTGATCTAACAGAAAAATGTGTAATCTGTCAACAAGTGTAAGACTTGTCAAAGTAGAGGTTCAATTAACTTGAAAGTGTAATTGTGACAATGAATCCACGCAAATGTTAAAAAATAAAGTTGACTCCCTAACATACCCAAGTTAAAAAAAATAAAGTGTAATTGTGACAAAGAAATATTGTTCTACTGTTCCCTTCTACGTTGCCAAATTAAAACAGAAATGTGAAGTGAAACAGAATTTTATTCAATTCAGATCAACCTCTTTGACCCTTCCCCTAGTTCCTCCAAATTGTTGTTAGATCCTGGCTCTGTTTTGTATCAACGCAACTTATGTTACATAAGTGACATTTATTGTCATCGAGAACCAAGAATCACATAATTTCAAATTCTAGAATTGGGTAGAGTCATCAACATGGGCAAGGGAAAGGGAAATTGCATTGCCTGAACTCGAATCACAGTCCGACATATAATCGAGTTTTTGCAAACTATGCTAGCTGGAATACAAAATTCGGACTTCGGATATAACCCAAAGCACATATTTATGCTAAATTTATGCATCTAAAAGCAAAGATTGAAATTTGCATCAAGAAGCAACCTTTTCCGTAGATTCTCATCCAAAAAAATCCATTTTTATATTGGAACCAAACAATCTAAAAAATACAGAGAGCTAAAAGACACCACTTGAATCAGTCCCTCAATCAATTATTTTCTATAGACAAAGACCAAATAGAGAAGCAATAAAATCCCACAGAAATCAACGAAGCTACTAATAAAACTAAAAAAAATGATCCCATAGCGAAATACTCTCAAATTTATAGAAACTAAATAAGTTAATTGACTTGATAATTTACTCAAAGAACTTAAAAAGGCAACCCTGTATAACTTATCAATAATGATAACCCATTTTTCACTCCTATAAAATTTTCCAATCAACCAAACAAACGATGAAAACAACAAGAAATCAACCAATAAGCTTTAAAAAATGGAAGTTTAGAATAAATCCACAGATTTAACGACCTTTCATTTTGAACAGCAAGGTTGAGGAGAAGAAAAGAAAGGTAAAGGTAAAGTTTCTCTCATTGCTGGGAAAATAAAAGAAATGGAGTGGAGAATAAATCTTACCGGGAAAACGATGAATTTTTCGCAGAGGCAAGCTTGGGGGAGAAGAAGATATCGCAGAGGCAAACTCACGGGGAAAAGAAGGGTATTTTAACCCTTAGCACGAGAATAATAAAATACCTAAGATACATGTGAGAATAACATTCTCATGAATAAACACACCAAAAATTACTGTTGGTATTGAAATATTACCCTCACTTGGGAATCTTACCAAATCAAATATGGGTATCCTTAATCAGGAAAAATATATGCCTGTTGGGAATGAACAAATCCTTGATCCAAACGGGCCCTTAGTGGATTCCTCTTGTTTTTACGTCATCTGAGTTGGTGGCATCCAGAAGTTGAAACAGTTGCTTCACACATTCATTTGAATAGGCCCAAACCACAAATTGGACCTATTCTTTCTATTAGTAGGCCCAAAAGATGTTTCGTCTGAGTTCATGACCTTTTAATGATCTAACACTAAAAAAATACGAGTTTGGATCCAATTATATAGTGTAAAATTAAAATATTTTACACTTTTTTAGAATTGTTAGATGAGAAAAAAATTTAAGGTTGAGATTATAAAGATTGGAGCACTTAGAGTAATATTGTTGGGGTTAGAGTTCACATACACCTAGTGGAAATCAAAGGTTGAGATTAACTCATTTTTTTCAGTAAATATATTCTCATTTCTCATCGTCAATCTCAGCCTTGAATTTTTCTTCATCCAACAATTCTAAAAAAGTGTAAAATCTTTTAATTTTACACTATGTAATTGGATCCTAACTCATTTTTTTGAGTGTTAGGTCATTAAAAGGTCATGAACTCATAGCAATGTCCCTAAACCATCATTAGCGACCATTAATGTTAGAGCCTAACCCTGTATTACATCTCATATCGGATCTAGACGTTGCAATCAGGATCTAGACGTTACAATCAAGTATTACGATCACGTTAATAATCAAAATGGTCTTTTGAAAACAATCCATCTATCTATACTAGTTTCGGACCTTATTTATTATTTAAATCGTATTTGAAAACATATTAGTAATACTACTATTTAGTATATTGAAAGGAGTTTAATTATCATAAATTATTAAAATATTTACTTATTTACAATTCGTAAATTAGTATAATCTTAAATTGTCAAATTATTATAATTATCTATAGTATGCAACTAAAAATAGATAAAACAATTTTATATCACAATCCAAAAATAATGAAGGGTAGTTATAAAATACATATTATTAAGTAAAAAAAATCATGATTCTAATCTTCTAAATATTGATTCGGTATCATAAATAGTCTAAAATAGGGAAAATAAAAGGGACGCGTTAGGGAACTTAGTGTAGTCTAAATGGTGTAACAACCATAAAGTAACAAGAAGAAATCATAAATTGAAGATTTTAAATATTAGATCATAAAAATCACGCTCTCAAAACTTTTGTATATCATACATTCATTTTTGTCAAGTTACAAATGTCATGTGTTATTCCGAACAAGAAAACCTCTCATTAGAAAATAAGATGTGAGATTACTAATCGATATATGAAAGAACCATCAGGTAACCTAAAATAACAATTGAATAAAAAAGAACCATTGAGAACATTGTGTGAGATTACCAACTGATATACAAAAGAACAATTAAGTACTAAATTGTGGGATTATCATTTGATATACAGATAGACCACGGTGTCCTCAAGTCTACGATACACCTAATTCTAATGTAGTATAAACGCATGAATAACATAATACAAATCCAAATATATGTATCATGCTTTTCAGGAATTAGTTCAGAAGCACAAAAGAAATACTTTTAATTTTACTGTAGAATAAGAGTGGAAGCATATATTTTATCATATCAATGCATATTTTAACATATTCCTATAAATGTATAGATCTCAACAAGCAAATTAAAATATTTTTTAAAACAATCAAATAAGTAATCAATACACATGAATTTAAAATACGATATCTTAATTATGAGTTGCTCATCTTTATCAGGCTTCGTCTTTATGATATGCTCTAACAAAAACATTGAAAAACCTACTAAAAAAGAGGAAAAATAGAGAAGACATTGCTTTCTAAAATAAAAATAATGTTATCATTGGTATCAGAGCCCCATTACAATAATTATTATCACACTAGTTTCACCCTTAACAAGTTTTGAATAAGAGGGAAGGACGATAAAGTGGTGGAGTCGACGTTGGAAACTACTGGTTTTGGGTTAGACGAATCTTTTACAATAATGTTAGTAGTGTTTTTTAAAGATGATTTGTTCATTCATAAAAGCGAATTTGTTCCCATGGAAAGAGATTAAAGATAAAATAATAAAGAACAAAAATTGTGATGACCAAGGAATGAATATAAAGAAATGACAACTGTTGGGAAATAAAACGAGTAACAAGTAATTTCACTATAATCAGATTAGTGAGAATGCGAAATAAAAGCGGAAAAATAATACCCGAAATTGATAACGGAGTTCAGCCAATTTGCTTACGTCTCCGGACTGCTGCAGATCTTTTACTAAGAGAGAAAATTTACAGGTGTTTACAAAACACTCACTACTCACAAGAAAACTCTCTAGTATTGGGAGAAAGAAATGATTTTTGGGATGATTTTGAAGCTAAATGAACTAGGGTATTTATAGTTGAAATTTAGGGACTAATTCTATAATTAACCCTATTTTCATTTTAATTAAAAATTGGGACACCGATTCGGTGCCTCCCATTATTGAAAACCCAAGTCGGTGCTCCCACTTTCTAAAGAAAATCAAACCCCCAACCCCCATTTGTTGAAAAACATGCATTAGGCGGCCCACCCCTTTGATAATTTCCATTTCCTTGAGCCACTATTATTGACTTCCAACAACAAGGTAAGAAAGTAATGAAAATAGAAATACCTTCCTAATTTGATGAATTTTTAACCAAAAATTCTAGAATTATAGAGCCAAATCATTTAAAAGCTATGTGTTTGTTCTTTGAGAACAAAATCTAAGAAAGAAAGAACGAAAATAAAAATTGTCTAATATTATGATATGTAATATCCCTACATATGTAAAATAATGCATTTAAAGTAGTTAATTAGTTCTTTGTCTCTTGTTCGTGCCATCAACAGGCTTAAGAAAAGCTCGAGTAACTACTCTCTTTTGCATTTCTTATCGAGGTAATAATCTCGTTGACGCCCTGGTAAAATATACTGATATTCACAATGTCGACACTGTTGCATTTGAAGAACTAACTCTTGAATTCCTCCGGCTTCTTGATAAAGAATAAATAGGCTTGAGCCCGATGTAACTTTTTTAGTTTCATTTTAATTTCTTTTTAATTCAAAATAATAGTTGATTAGTGAGTGAGACACTATTAAATATCCTTATGGAGTTTTTATCAAAATATTATCTAACAACACTTAAATTTTTTTTATTTGTATTTATGACGAGAGGTTGTAAGTGAAATTTCAACCATTTATATGACATAAAAGTGACATGCATTAGGTCTATCCAAAAGTTTGAAATAACGTAACAATTTCACTTTTAACACAATTGAACAAATAGATTAAAAGGGACTCTGTCATAATCGAATGCCTGCTTGAACTATGATGCACGAGATGAGAGTCATTGGAAGGGACCACAACAAAATTGGATAAAAGAAAACGTTGGCAACGTAGTGCGTTAGTCCGATGGAGCAGTTTCTATGAATATTGTTTTATGCGATGATCAAAGATATTAAATTTTTGGTTTCTCTAAAAGTATGATCTTACTCGGTGTTAGATGTTAAACTGTGGATGATCCATGACACTCTATGTCATGCTAGAAGGTTGGAATTCAAAAAAGTTAAAATTGAAACAGATAATAAAAATGTTGCAATTATATTAAATGGGAATACCTACTTCTACGAAGTATTCTACATAAGTGGATTCAATACGTTCTTAATGACTAAGGGTGAGAAGTTGTGCCACCTTATTTTCTACTTAGCCAAAACACAAAACAAAGTGCTAATTAGATATAAATTTATTTAAAACAAAATAATATATTGAGCCTTTACTTGGTCTTCAAGGTGAGAAACTACTTGTGTGAGAATGACACTCCTTCACAAGATCCTTTAGACTACTTGATCCCCAAGTAACCCTCATTCCACACTTGGTATCTTTTTTTTAAAATTTATCTAATCATTTATTTTGATCACACTTTCTTAGAGTTCTATAGTACTTCATGATGTAAATAATCATTCACTTGGTAAGTGACTTAGGTCACTATTTATACCATGACCCTAATTGAGTTTTATTTACATTGTATAGTCAACATATAGAATTATTCACTTACGAATTTGAAGTCACCAAGCCATGCTTTCTTGTTCAATTTGTGTTGAGTTAATCGATCGATGAAATAGCCAAGAGGGGGGTGAATTGACAATAAAAATTTTGGTGGAAGCTTTTGCAGAAAATAGATAATAATTGCACAACGATTTAGAGTGGTTTGACTTTCTCAACCAAAGTCTACGTCCACTACCTTAGCTATCCACACTAAGGATTTTCCAACAAATTCACTAATTTGTTCTTTCTTTTGAGGACAAAGAGTAACCTTACAACTCCCTCAAGAATTATACCCCAAATTCTTGAAAATACTCTCTCAAAGAGAAGAATACAAATTTCGCAAACTTACAGAAAAACCTCACAAGGCAAGATATTTGCACAATTCTATAACAAAGAAAGAATACTAAAAAATAAGACAATTGAGTACAAAGGGTGTTCTTGAAAGCAAAATGACTATTGAATGGAAAATAGGTTTGAATTACTCAAACTTGATGTTTAAGGCTTTCTCTTTGTTTCTCTCACAATGAATGTTGATCAATGGCTTCTAAGCTTGTTTAAATACACCTTGGATCACTTCTGAATGTTGGAGATCATTGGTGAAGTCAATAGAGTCGTTATTGTGTAATTATCATTTAAAAATCTGGTTAGGAGCGTAGGTGCATTGGTACACTCTCAAGGTGCATCGGTACACTATGTGTAAAATTCAAATATTTCGACCGTTATAAGACCTAGTGCATCGATACACTAATTACATTCGATCTTTCAAAAGAGCCAGGAGTGCATCTATGCATGGTTTGTGCATCGGTACATAAAATGCATTCGATGTTTCAATAAAATCATGAGTGCATCGATGCATGGATGTGCATCGGTACACAAAATGCATTCGAATTAGGGTGTGCATCGATACACCAAAGAGTGCATCAGTACATCCCTTTATAAAATTGATTTTTGGCTCGATTTTGGTTCAAAATACTTTGTAAAAAATTGTTTCGAAATTTTTTTAAATTTGAAACACAATTTTACACTTTAGTAAGGTTTGAAATTGACCTTTGAAAAACTTGGAGTAATATTTGTGATATTCGAATAATTTAAACTTTAAAAATGATTATAAAATCTTAAAATTCAATAACACTTAATTTGTTATATCAAAACATCAAAATATTTTCAATAATCTCCTCCTTTTTTATATAACAAAACATTTAAGAAATTTTAAGATTTTCTTTGAAAAACATTTTTGAAAGTAATTTTTGAAAATTACTTCCCCTTACTATATTCTCCCCCTTTTTGATAAATAAAAAAGACTAAAAAAAACATTTTTAAACAAGATTTTGAAAATTTAGCCAATTGATATTTAGAATAAATATAACTTAAGTTGCTAAGATCACAATCAAGAGAAATATTAGCCATTAGTTCCATAAATCAATATTCATAGATAATGTGTAATGGTAATTGGTCATAAATGATCTAAAATGTAAATGATGCAAAATCTAACTTAAAGATTCAATTTAATTTCAAAAGACTAATAATCATTCAAACAAACCAAATATTCAAAATAAACAATCCAAACTAAATATCCAAACAAACAAAGCCAAATATTCAAAATGTTTAAACACAATGTTAGGATCCATTATGATTCATCCTGAGAAAACTAGCAAGCGAAGTTCAAGCATCAGTAGGAGGATCAGGTGGAGATAGATGTGCCCATATAATTAGCCACATCTCGTGTAAGCGCATCAAGTCTATCGTCCATAGCATTGAATCGATTATCCATTGCTTTGAGGTTAGCTCGAATCTCTCGTTGATTCTCTAATTTTTGAGTCCCCATTACAGTCAAGTGGGACTCTAATGATGCAAACCTCATATCCAATATCTCCATGAATGAGCTAAAGTATGGAGGCATCGAACTCTCTTGCTGTGCCGGCTCATCCTCGGGTACATGATCATCAATATCTTGCATAAGTTGTTGAAGCTCTGGATCATCGTCATCTGCCGGTGCCGGAGGAGCTCGTGAAGAGCTAGCTCCCGGTGTTTGCTCAGTGGATCGAACCCATTGGTCATTTTTCTTCTTCCATCCCGATTTCTTTAAGGATGTGTGATTTATTTAGTTCTGGAGAGGGATAGGAATATCAAGCGAAACCTTAAGCCCGAGTTTGATAAACAAATTACTAAGGAGACAACCGTAAACTAAAGTTTCGACATTTTTGGATGGGACAACATTTACGATATCTACTAATTCACCGAAAATGATCTGTGGCAAATTTATTTTCTTGTTATGTTGGATACAATGTATCCACCATAAATATAAGACTCTAAGAGAGGAGTACCTACCTTCAGATGGTCTAAACCACCAAGAGATCATCAAGTGAAGGAATCACTCGTGATGAGTTCTTAAGGTACTTACACTACGCTTAGCTTTTTAGAGAGTAGCCACAATCTCTCTTTCATTATCTAGACCCGTGTTATCTAAACCAAAGGCATTAGAGATTGTGTCAGAGTCGATATAAATGAATTCATCTAAGAGATAGGATCAAATTCCTATAGTTTCGGTTTGACGTTCGTTTTGGATACAGACCGCATTGAAGTAGAAAATGCAGACTAATTGGTGATAAACAATGGGCTGAATTTGAAATAATTTATCAAATTTCCAAGAACGAAAGATAAGAAGATATTCAAAGTTCATATCGACCATTGCTTGAATAGAGGGGATACATTCTTCCCGGATTTTGTATGATTGGAAAGAATTAACGAACCTATGATAGAGTTATTCTCGATGACGACCAGGTTGGTTAAAGCAAGAATTACGAATGGTCATTTCAGGTTTGTTTGGATTTGGATTTTGAGGTGGAGGAGGAATGGGAGGTCGATTTTGGTTTGAAGACCGACTAGATGATGACCTAGGGTGTTTTGGATTAGACATGGTTAAAAATCGGAATGGGTAAGGTAACCTGCAAATTTGAAGCACATGTATGCAATATAATCAATCCCAAAACTCAATATGAGTCTGCAATATTCAAGGTTCTCTAAACCGAATCCTAATGGGCAAAGTTTTGAAAACTATTTTTGAAATCAATGTTTAAAAATCATAATATGCATAGTTTTCATAATATAATATAATTCAATAAAAAAACAATTTTTAATTTTTTTTATTATTTCAAAAATTCCAATTTTTTTGAAAAATTGTGTGTTTTTTTAATGAAATTAGTTGTAGAATCTAGTTTAGAAACATCATATAATCAATACCCGATCTCTATTTCAAACTAGAACTAACTAAAAATAGTCCCAAGTTCAAAATCAATAAAATAGTTGTTTTTAGAAAAATACCTTGAAAAGTTTCGGATTGACTGGAATGTAGTGATGATTGCAGGATTTTTCGGATTGAGTGGAATGTAGTGATGATTGCAGGATTTGTTGATGCAAGTAGGATTAGGAGTTGATAAATGAATAGAATCCGACTTAAATTGTTGGTTTTGGAGAAATTTTGAGAGTAGGGGTGAGAAGGCTTGAACGGCGGCAATGAGAGTGTTTTTAGGTTTTAGGAAAATGATAATTTTTGAGATTTTAAGCCTAAATCCCGACGAGTGTATCGATGCACTGTATAGTGTATCGATGCACATTCAAGGAATGTATTGGTGCATCTTCATAGTGTATCGATGCATATTCAAAAGATGCATCAGTACACTGTCATAGTGTATCGATGCATTGCGCATAAAAATGTTAAAATTCGTTTTTAATCATTCAAAATGCTAAATTAATTAGCTCTAGTGGTATTGACAACACATAGATAAAAAAACAATGTTCAATCAATCAATCTATCCTTAAATTTTATTTGAACATATAATTAATTTTCACTCAAGATCATAAACTCCTCCTAACTATTAGCAACGAATGCAATCAAAAATATTATTTTCTAAGCATTTTCAAAAACTAATTAAAAGTGCTAAAATTATTTTAAACACTAAGTCAAGGTAGGTTTGTTAAACCTAATTTTCTCCTAAGTGTCCAAAATCTTTCTTTATCTAAAGGTTTTGTAAAAATATCCGCTAATTGATGCAAAGTATCAACATATTCTAGAACTATATCTAATTTTGTGACATGATCTCTAATGAAATGATGTTTAATTTCAATGTGCTTAGTTCTAGAGTGTTGGATGAGATTTTTAGTGAGACAAATAACACTAGTATTGTCACACTTGATAGGTATGGTACTTACTTCAATTCCATAATCTAAAAGTTGTTGTTTCATCCATAAAACTTGTGCACAACAACCGGCTGAAATGTATTCCGCTTCAGTGGTAGATAATGCAACACAATTTTGTTTCCTTGAAAACCATGAAATCAATATATTTCCTAGGAATTGGCAAGTACCGGAGGTGCTTTTCCTATCTATTATCCTCCATAATCCGCATCAGAGAAGGTATGCAAGCTAAAACTAGAGTCTCTAGGATTCCAAAGTCCTAAACTATGAGTGTCCTTAAGGTATCTAAAGATTCTCTTAACAACTAGTAAATGTGATTTCTTAGGGCATGATTGAAATCCAGCACATAAGCAAACACTAAACATAATGTCTGGTCTACTTGTGGTTAGATAAAGTAAAGAACCAATCATTGACCTATATAATTTGACTTCCACACATTTACCTCCTTCATCTTTGTCAAGCTTTGTAGATGAGCTCATTGGAGTGGTATGAGGTTTCCCATTTTCCAATCCAAACTTCTTGAGCATATCCTTGATGTACTTTGCTTGATTGATGAAGATGCCATCATTTCTTTGCTTGATTTGGAGTCCCAAGAAATATGAGAGCTCCTCCCATCATGCTCATCTCGAATTCACTCTGCATTAGTTTAGAAAATTCTTGGCAAAGAGCACAATTAGTAGAACCAAATATTATATCATCAACATAAATTTGAGCTACAAATAAATCTTTACCTTTTCTATTTAAAAACAATGTAGTGTCAACCTTCCCTTTTGAAAAACCTTTTTCAATTAAAAAATTTGACAATCTTTCATACCAAGCTCTAGGAGCTTGTTTTAAACCATAAAGTGCTTTTGTTAATTTAAAAACAAGATCTAAAATTTTGAATCTTCAAAACTAGGAGGTTGTTCCACATACACTTCTTCTTTTATAAACCATTTAAAATGCACTTTCAACATCCATTCATATAATTTAAATTCATTGAAACATGCAAATACTAATAACATTCTTATTGCTTCCATCCTAGCTATAGGAGCGTATGTTTCATCATAGTCTATGCCCTCTTCTTGAGTATAGACTTTAGCAACAAGTCTAGCCTTGTTCCTCACTATATTACCACTTTTATCAAGCTTATTCCTAAATACCCATCTAGTACCTACAATTGATTTATTACTAGGCCTTTCAACTAATGTCTATACTTTACTTTTATCAAATTGATTTAATTCTTCTTGCATAGCCATAATCCAATTTTCATCATCTAATGCTTCTTTAATATTCTTAGGCTTTATGCATGAAATAAATGCAACATAATTACATATATTTCTAAGAGAAGACCGAGTTGTTACCCCTTTGGATGGATCGCATATAATTTCACCATCCTTGACATAGTTGTACTCTCTTGGGTAAGAGACTTCCCTTTCTTCAATGGTTGGATTCTCGAGAACATCATGAGTTTCCTCATCTTTTGTTTCTTCCTTTGATGATGGTTCTCCAACGTCATGTCTAACGTCATTTGCTTTTACAATACGTACATCATCATTAACACAAGAATTCTTCCTTGAAAGGGAATTATCATCGAAAACAACATGTATAGACTCTTCTACCACTAAAGTTCTTTTATTAAATACTCGATAAGCTTTTGAATTTAAGGAATAACCTAGAAAAATTCCATCATCACTTTTAGCATCAAATTTGCCAAGATTTTCTTTACCATTGTTTAAAACAAAACATTTACATCCAAAAGGATGAAAATAACTAATGTTAGGCTTTTTATTTTTGAAAAGTTCATATGAAGTTTTCTTTAAAATAGATCTAATCATTACTCGATTAATAACACAACAAGTGGTATTTATGGTTTCCACCCAAAAATATTTTGGCAAATTGTTTTCACAAAGCATGGTTCTAAAAAGTTCGATTTTTCCTTTCAACAACTCCATTTTGTTAAGGGGTTCTTGGTGCTGAAAAATTATGGCTAATACCATTAGAATTACAAAAATCAGTAAATCCAAGATTTTCAAATTCAGTACCATGATCACTCCTAACACTAGTTATGGAGTAACCTTTTTCATTTTGGATTACTTTTGAAAATGTGATAAATTTTTATAATGCTTCATCTTTAGTACTTAAAAATAGAACCCAAGTATATCTAGAATAGTCATCTACCAATACAAAACAATATTGTTTTCCACCCAAGCTAACAGTTCTAATTGGTCTAAAAAGATCTATATGGATCAATTGTAATACTCTACTGGTTGATACATCATTAATGGACTTAAAGGAAGCTCTTCTATGTTTTCCTTTAGCACATGCATCACATATTTTATCATTATCAAATTTTAGCTTTGGCAGTCCTCTAACTAAATCTCCTTGAATTAATCGTTGTAAAACACTTATGCTAGTATGTCCTAGTCTCCTATGCCATAACCAACTATCATGTTCATCCTTAGAAACTAGGCATAAATTAGTCATATTTATTGAATCTAAATGAACCATGTATATGTTTTCTATTCTATGACCAACAAGCATAATCCGATTAGATGCAATGTCAATGACTTTACAACCATTAGTTTCAAACAAGACATTGTATCCTTTATTGCATAATTGACTAATACTCAATAGATTATGCTTTAACTCATTCACATATAACACATTTTTAATTTGTATGGAAGAGTTATTACCTATAGTACCTATACCTTCAATGTGACCTTTTGAATTATCACCAAAAGTCACCTCTCCTCCATTTTTTTCGTTAAGCTCTATGAACCGGCTCTTGTCTCTAATCATGTGTCTTGAGCATCCACTATCAAGGTACCATGAGTTTGAATTTGTTTCCCGTGCCTTGTAACAATGCTCATTTCCTACAAACATAGATTAATTTTTTTTTTGGTACCCAAATTCTTTTGGGTCCATATTCATTAGTCTCCAAAATCATAGTCCCCTTAGGTAACCATATACTTCTAACGATTTTTCCATTAGAGGTTCTTTGGGGACCTCTATGATTGTAGTTTTTAAAACTTTTTCTAACAAATTTGGATTTTGAATTTTCTCCTTTTTCAAAATGTTTTGTTCCAACTTTATCAAAAGAAGCTTTAAGATCATCGATTTTCTTTTGATGATCGTCATTGACTCTTGAAAGTAAGTTATGCAAATCAATATTTTTCTTTTCAAATTCATCTAATTTGATTTGTAATTCTTTGATCTTACTTTCAAGTTTGTTGTTGATCTTGGATATGAGATTATTTTCATTTTTCAATTTTGAAATATCATTTTTGTATTTTAAAAATAATTTCTCATAATCCGAAGCCAACCCAGTATATTTTCTAATAGCTCATCAAAAGAATAATCTTCGAAATTAAATGAGTTAGAGGTTACCTGAGAGCTTTCCCCGATGGCCATCAAGCACAAGTTTGCTACTTCTTGTTCCTCTTCATCGGATTGTTCATCATCGCTCCATGTAGCCACGTGAGCCTTGTGTTTTTTCTTTGGTTGACCCTTTTTCTTCAATTATGGGCAATCATATTTGACATGCCCCGATTTTTTGCATTCGTATCAAATGATCAGATCTTTCTAATTCGATTCAGTTTTGAAGCCTTCATTTCGTTTGAATTTTCTTCCTCGGTTGGGCTTCATCAGTTTTCTAAACCGTTTGGAAAATAATGTCATTTCCTCATCATCGTCATCTTCATCATAATCACTCTCATCTTTTATAGATTTGAGAGCAACTCCAACATTCTTTTTCTTCTATGTTTCCTTCTTTGTATCGTCTATCTTTTCGAGGTCTACCTCATCTTGAAGCATCATTTTATGCGTGAGGAGAGAACCAATTAGCTCATCGAGAGTCAAGGATTTTAAGTTTTTAGTCTCGATGATCGTCATCTTCTTTGATTACCAAGATTTTGGAAGAGAGTAAACTAACTTCCTCACAAGTTTCTCGTTTGGAATGATCTCTCCATATGATTTGAGACCATTACAATCGTGGAAAATCTATCCGTCGTAGCTTTGATATCTTCATCCGGTTTCATCCTGAAATTTTCATAGCTATGAGTTATAAGACTAATTTTAGATTCTTTTACCTCATTAGTTCCTTCATGGGTGACTTGTAGTTTATCCCATATCTCCTTGGCGGTTGTACAAGATGAAACTCTCCCGTATTCATCTAGTACAAGAGAACAAAATATAATGGATAGCCTTTGAGTTGAGCTGGAACATTCTTGTATCTTCTTCACTCCACGATCTTAAATGAGTGGAAGGTATGACGTATCCGTCTTCTATGATATCCATGCTCCCATGTCACTTTCTTGAATGAATTACCTCATTCTATTCTTCCAATAAGCATAATTAGCTCCATTGAAGAAAAGAGACTTGTTCACAGGCATTGAATCAAGACCAAGGTCGAAGTTTAGAGTGGAGGCCATTGATAACTTGAATATCGATAACTCTTTCCGAATCGACTCAAGAGGCGGTTAAACCTTCAAATGAGTGAGAATTTGATACCAATTGTTGAGTTAATCAATCGATGAAATAGCCAAGAGGGGTGAATTGGCCATAAAAATTTTGGTGGAAGTTTTTGTAGAAAATAGAAAATAATTGCACAACGATTTATAGTGGTTGGACTTTCTCAACCAAAGTCTACGTCCACTACCTTAGCTATCCACACTAAGAATTTTCCAACAAATTCACTAATTTGTTCTTTCTTTTGAGGAGAAAGAGTAATCTTACAACTCCCTCAAGAATTATACCCCAAATTCTTAAGAATACTCTCTCTCAAAGAAAAGAATACAGATTTCACAAACTTACAGAAAAACCTCACAGGGCAAGATGTTTGAACAATTCTATAATAAAGAAAGAACACTAAAAGTAATACAATTGAGTACAAAGGGTGTTCTGTGAAAGCAAAATGAATATTGAATGGAAATAGGCTTGAATTGCTCAAACTTGATATTTAAGGCTTTCTCTTTGTTTCTCTCACAATGAATTTGATCAATGGCTTCTAAGCTTGTTTAAATACACCTTGGATAACTTCTCAAGGTGCATCGGTAAACTATGTGTAAAATTCAAATATTTCGACCGTTATAAGACCTAGTGCATCGGTACACTTGGGGTGCATCAGTACACTAATTACATTCGATGTTTCAAAAGAGCCAGGAGTGCATCGATGCATGGTCTGTGCATCGGTACATAAAATGCATTCGATGTTTCAATAAAATTAGGAGTGCATCGATGCATGGCTGTGCATCGGTACTCAAAATGCATTCGAATTAGGGTGTGTATCGAGACACCAAAGAGTGCATCGGTACGTCCCTTTATAAAATTGATTTTTGGCTCGATTTGGTTCGAAATACTTTGTAAAAAATTGTTTCAAAAATATTTTAAGTTTGAAACCCAATTTTACACGTTAGTAAGGTTTGAAATTGACCTTTGAAAAACTTGCAGTAGTATTTGCGATATTCGAATAATTTAATCGAATAAACTTTTAAAAATGATTATAAAATCTTAAAATTCAATAACACTTAATTTGTTATATCGAAACATCAAAATGTTTTCAATAATTTGTTTAACATGCAAACTATTTGAAGACAAATATAACATAAAGATTATCAAATAATATGTGAGCACCATTTACATACAAAAAAAAAACAACAATGGGCGCAAGCCCAAACAAAACCAGACCCGACCCAGACCAGGACCTTACGTGGGGCCCAAATCGAGCCACCCAAAACGTCAATCAGTTAACGCCTCCCCAGCCCTTATCAGGTCCTGCCGATCCTCTGCACCAACAAGGGGAAAACCGCTCCAGCACTCCACTGCAGAAACAGATGCAAGTAACCAAAATTCATAATTTCATCTATGTAGAATGGGTATAAGACCTATGCATGAACATTGTAAAAGTCTTTCGGTTAGATTTAAAAAAACTCTATAATTGTTTGTTATAGAAAGCAATAAAACAACAAGGTTACATTTTTCTATATTCTTTTTTCTATTTTCGCATAGTTTTTTTGTGTTACTTGTAATATCCCAAAAACTGGGCTAGTGACTAAAATGTAAGTTTATGAAACTTATGATTAATTTTAAAAATTAAAAAGTTCAGGGACTTAATTGGAGTATTTTGGTGTTGAATTTAATAGGAAAGTTTGGAAATAGGAAGGGCATAATGATCATTTAGTAAAGGAATGAATTAAAAATTCATTCTTTGGTATTATTATGCATGGAGAAAAAGAAAGGGTAAAATAAAAATATGGATACTTGGTTTAGCTATCTTCTTCATTTCTTCTTCTCTTCCCTTGACTCCATGAGTAAGGTAAGTTTTTCTTAAGTTGTTATTCCTTTCTTTTAAAGATGGGTTTGATTCTTGGAATGTTAAGAAAGCTTAAGGAAACTAAAAGAGAAGTAGAAACTAAAGGATTTATAAATTACGATAGATTTAATATAAGGGGTTTTAAAGTGAATTGTTGAGAAAGAGTTAGTAAATAAAATTTGGAGTGAAATTTGACTTGTCAAGGGTCTAATTAAGAAGTTAGAAGTAATAGAAATGGATTTAGAACATGTTGAATAATTGGTATAATTTTTGTTCTAAATGTTCTATGGGAATTTTGGATGTTAAAGTGTTGTAAGTTAGTTGTAATAAGTATGCTATAGTTTAAAGGCTTGCAAGGAGTTAAAAGTAAGGGTTACGGTTGGTATGGTAGAATTCGAAAGGGAAAATGTGAATTTCGGGCAAGGGGTATTGGTACTGGATGAACATTACCGATACTCCAAAGCACATATAGGTGATTTGGGTTAGGTATCGATAATGAATAAACAATATCATACCAGAAGGCAAAAGTGGATAAATCCTTCATAGAGTATCGATACTAGAAGTAATACCGATACAGGAATATCTATACCAATGTTTAAGTATCATACATTTTAAGTGTCAATTTCCATAATGTAATAAGGGTATCGATACTGAAGTGTACTATCGATACCATGATAGGAAGTATCTATACTATACCTTGGGTATCGATATATTCATATGGAAATTGTGAATTAAGTGCTTTGTTTTCGAGTTCTTAGTGGTTGATAGTATTATTAATTTTGATATAGAGATCGTATATTGATGTAGATATTGATCGAAAGCAGGCTCGGATGATTCAAAGTTGTGAGATCGATCTGAGGTGCTAAGTGTTGCATGGCTGAGGCCAGGTAAGTGCATACTAGTTGATATAGGATGTTTTATGGAAATAAGACTTGCGATGAGTCTATTCTTATATTAGATTATGAATCCATAAATATAAGCATGTTTGATATGATTATTGTGTGCATGAATACTTGAATAAGTATATGTGTTATGTGATATACTGAAGATATGAGAACAATATATCAGCTATTTGATATGATCTACGTATTTAAATAAACATATGAGATAAACCATGTGACATGACCTACGCGATTAATGGTCTATGTGAAATAAGATATAAGAAATGATATAAAGGTAAAGCCCATAGTATGTGATATGAGAGTGGGGGTATAATTAACATGCCAAGAGTCGAGGGTTCTACGCGATCCTTCGGATATATATGTGGTCCTTCGGGACAATTCTAGTGGTCTTTGGGATATTCTATATGGCACTCAGTGCAATTATATGAGTGTGGTGACACATTTGTGCACAACCTCAATGCCTCACATATCTTTAGTTCTCAGAAGTATACCATGGGCTATTAAAATAGATAACATAATAAACTATATGTGATGTTATATGAAATATGTTATGATTTCTATGTATATAATGTTTTACAAAGATTAAGTACCAGATTATATGATTAAAAGGAATTAATGATAGTGATAGAGATAATGATAATGATGTTAATGTTGATGATGATGGTATGTATGTGTATATTTGTTATATGAAATGTTATAGTTTTGTATGTTATGGTATGAAATGCTTAGTATTGCTAAGTTTAAAGTTTCTATTATAAGTTTTATGCCTCACTAAGTCAACGACTTAGCGTGTGAATGTTTCACACGTAGGTTTCGAGAAGATAAAGGAGCAAAGATAGGAAGGTCAGGTCAGCTTATCCTTTCCAAAGATCTATTAAAAAAGATTGAATGTATGTATATGTTATTTGATTTTTAGTTGGCATATAATTAAAGATTTGAATCAGATATGCTCTGATCGGTTTTGTAAAATCATATGATGATATTTAATGTAAACTATTAGTTTATTTGAATATGAATTTGAATTTCAGTTATTTTGTAAAAATAAATGATTTGAAAGTCAATGTGACACCTCAGACTTGTATTCGGGTTGGATACGGATTAGGTGTGTTACTTTATTGGTATTAGAGCTAAGGTTTAGCCGATTCTAGGCTTAAACGAAGTCAAATGAGTTTTAAAATATGTACATTCCAAAAAGAAAATTTTTGATCTTATGTAAGGAAATATATGCCTTGTTATTAGAGTAAGATTGTATGTTTATTAGTGTCTGATCATAAGAGTTTTCGAAGTGAAGCGAGATGTGATAGACCTATGGTGGTAACAATTCACCAACCCCGACCAAGCAGGATGAAGAACGAACACCTCAGAGAGTGTCTTTGTAAGATTAGTGGTTAATTTTAGGAGGCTGAAAACGTGTCAGAATAGTATTAGAAGGTATAAATTGCTTTGAAGTGGAGTAGTTTCTTTGCTACGGGGCAAGTTAGAGTAATGGATAAATGTTATCAGAGAATGTAAAAGATCAAGTGAGTGATGTGGTATTGTTTTAGAAGAGTTCCAGAATGAGTACATTAATGATTAGTTTATAAGACAAATGAAGATTAATTTTTTGAGTTTGAATCAATGGAATTGTATCATGTATGAGTAGAGTATGGGTTAGTTAAGTTGAGTAAATTACCGCTAAGTTAATTGATTGGAAAGAATGTATATGATTGGTGTGTTGAGGGCTTGCGCCCTAGATTAAAAAGAGTTACTATGAATTTTGTATCAGAATTTCTTTGGAGATTGAAGTTGGAATTTTATGAAGAAATTGATACTAACACCCTTTATTAGAACGAGGTGAATATTCTTGATAAGTAAGTTAGATATATGAAAAGATTGTTTTATTTTGTGAAGAATATGTATTAAATAATCTGATAAAGATTTAAGGTTACCTCAAGTTATGGAAATCTTTGAACAAGGTTCAGGAATTTGAATTAACGGTAGCAGTTATATACAGACATAGATAAATAGTTAATCTAAGTAGAATATTCAGGTTTTAAAAGGTTACGTGAGGGTAAATGTGATAGAGTTAGAAGATTTGAAGGAAAAATCAGGTTAAACTAATCAAGTATGACGAGGATTGTGTATGGTTGTATATCTTGGCCTGTAGATGTGATGTAGTCAAGGAGATAAGGATTTGTATATGAAGGATTGTACAAGAGTAAAGGTTTGGGTTATGTTGTAAAGCAATTAAAGATACTAAAGGAAATCAAATGACTCATCATCTCGAGCGGTAAAGATTGGAGTTACTGTCTACATGATGAGGACATTATAGGATTTATAAAGGTCGATTGTAGACGTAGAATTGAATGAGTGAAAAGACAAGTTTATTAACGGTTAAAAACAAAAAATTAAAGTAGAAGAAGCAACATGAGAACATTAGATACGTGTAGACAATATTCTCATATATTGTGCAGTGAAAATTCGAGGATGATTTTCCTAAGGGGTAGAATTGTAACATCCCAAAAACGGACTAGTGACTAAAATGTAAGTTTTTAAACTTGTGATTAATTTTAGAAAATTGAAAGTTTAGATACTTAATTGGAGTATTTTTTGTATTGGATTTAATAGAAAAGTTGGGAATAGAATGGGCATAATGGTCATTTAGGAAGGGAATGAATTAAAAATTCATGCTTTGGCATTATTTATGCACGTGGAGAAAGAAAAAAAGGGGATTTATAAATTATAAGAGATTTAATATAAGGGTTTTTAAAATAAACTCTTGAGAAAGAGTTAGTAAATAAATTTGGAGTGAAATTTGACTTGTCATGGGTCTAAAGAAGTTAGAAGTAATAGAAATGGATTTAGAACATGTTGAATATTTGATGATTTTTGGTTCTAAGTCTATGGGAATTTTGGATGTTAAAGTGTCTTAAAGTGTTGTAAGTTAGTTGTAAAGTATGATATAGTTTAAATGTTTGCAAGGAGTTAAAGTAAGGGTTATAGTGGTCTTGGTATAATTTCGAAAGGGATAATGTGAATTTTGGGCAAGGGGTATCGATACTGGATGAACAGTACCGATACTCTAAAGAAATATAGACGATGATTAGGGTTAGGTATCAATACTGAACGAAAATATCAGTACTAGAAGGCTAAAGTAGATAAATCCTTCATAAAGTATCGATACTGGACTAATAGTAACGGTACTAGGGGTATCGATACCAATGCTTAAGTATTGGAACCATTTTAAGGGTCAATTTCTTGAATGTAATAAGGGTATCGATATTGAAGTGTAGTATCGATACCATGATAGGGAAGTATCAGTACTATCGTTGGGTATCGATACTATTCATGTGGAAATTATGAATTAAGTGCTTTGTTTTATTCAAGTCTTAGTGATTGATAGTATTATGAATTTCAATATTTATAGATCGTATATTGGTGTAGATATTGATCGAAAGCAATACTCAGATGATTCAAAGTTGTGAGATCGATCTAAGGTACTAAGTGTTGTTGTGACTAGTGAGGCCAGGTGAGTGCATACATGTTGGTATAGGATGTTTTATGGAAATAAGACTTGCAATGAGTCTTTCCTATATTAAATTGTATGAATCCATGAATATAAGCATGTCTTTGATATGATTATTTGTGCATAAGTACTTGAATAAGTATATGTGTTATATGTATATGTGAAGATATGAGAACACGATATCAACTATTTGATATGATACATGTTACATGAACATATGAGATAAGCCATGTGACATGACCTACATGATTAATAGTCTATATGAAATAAGAAATAAAAAATGATATAAATGGTAAAACCCATAGTATGTGATATGAGAGCTGGGGGTATAATTGGCATGTCAAGAGTCGAGGGTTCTATGCTATCATTCGGGACATATATGTGGTCCTTCGGGACAATTCTACGTGGTCCTTTGGGATAATTCTACGTGGTCCTTCGGGACATTCTATATGGCACTCAGTGCAATTTATATGAGCTGTGGTGACAACATTTGTGCAAAACCTCAATGCATTCACATATCTTTAGTTCTCAGAAGTATACCAGAGTTATTAAAAGAGATAACATAATAAACTGCATGTGATGTTATGTGTATTGCTTTGTGAAATGTGTTATGATTTTTATGTTATATGATGTTTTACAAAGATTAAGTACCAGATTACATGATTAAAAGGAATTAATGATAATGATAGAGATAATGATGATGTTAATGTTGATGATGATGGTATAAGTATGTGTATTTTGTTAATGAAATGTTTTATGGTTTTGTATGTTATTATGGTATGAAATGCTTATGTATTGCTAAGTATTTAAAGTTTCTATTATACGCTTTATATGTCTCACTAAGTCAATGACCTAGCGTGTGAATGTTTCACACGTAGGTTCTGAGAAGATAAAGGAGCAAAGATAGGCAGGTCAGGTCAGCTTCTCATTTCTAAAGATCATATCAGAAAAGATTTGAATCGTATGTTTGTGTATATTGATATTTAGTTGGCATGTAATTAAAGATTTGAATCCGATATGATCTGATCGGTTTGTAAAATCATATGATGATTTTTAATGTAAACTATTCAGTTTATTTGAATATGAATTGAATTTTCAGCTATTTTGTAAATTTAATTGCAAGTTGGAAATGGAAAGGTCATAATGATCATTTAGTAAGGGAATGAATTAAAATTCGTTCTTTGGTATTATTTATGCACATGGAGAAAGAACGAAAGGGTAAAAGAAAAATCTGGAGACTTGGTTTAGCTCTCTTATTCTTTTCTTCTTCTCTTCCCGTGACTCCATGAGTAAGGTAAGTTGGTCTCAAGTTGATTATTCCTTCATTTTAAAGTTGGTTTTGATTCTTGGAGTATTAAGAAAACTTAAGGAAACTAAAAAGAGAAGTAGAAACTAAATGATTTATTAATTAACGAGAGATTAATATAAGGGGTTTTAAAGTGAATTGTTGAGAAAGAGTTAGTAAAAATTTTGGAGTGAAATTTGACTTGTCAAGGGTCTAATTAAGAAGTTAGAAGTAATATAAATGGATTTAGAGCATGTTGAATAATTGGTATGATTTGGTTCTAAGTGTTCTATGGGAATTTTGGATGTTAAAGTGTTAAAGTGTTGTAAGTTGTTGTAATAAGTATGCTATAGTTTAAAGGTTTGTAAGGAGTTAAAAGTAAGGGTTATGGTTGGTATTGGCAGAATTTCGAAAGGGAAAATGTGAATTCTGGGCACGGGTATCGGTACTCGATGAACAGTACTGATACTCCAAAGCAAATATAGGTGATGATTTGGGTTAGGTATCGATACTGAATGAACAATATCGGTACTAGAAGGAAAAAGTGGATAAATCCTTCATAGAGTATCGATATTGGAATAGTTTGTACCGGTACCAAGGGTATCGATACCAATGTTTAAGTATTGGCACCATTTAAGGGTCAATTTCCAGAATGTAATAAGGGTATCGATACTGAAGTGTAGTATCGTTACCATGATAGTGAAGTATCGGTACTATACTTTGGGTATCGATACTATACATATGAAAATTTTGAAATTAAGTGCTTTGTTTTACTCAAGTTCTTGGTGATTGATAATATTATGAATTTAAATATTATAGAGATCGTATAAAATTATTAAGGTGCCAAGTGTTGTTGTGACTAGTGAGGCAAGGTGAGTGTATACTAGTTGGTATATGTTTATGGAAATAAGACTTGCGATGAGTCTATTTCTATATTAAATTGTATGAATCCATGATATAAGCATGTGTTAGATATGATTATGTGTGCATTAGTACTTGAATAAGTATATGTGTTATATAATATATGTGAAGATATGAGAACAAGATATCAGCTGTTTTATATGATTTACGTGTTACATGAACATATGAGATAAGTCATGTGACACCTACGTGATTAATGGTCTATGTGAAATAAGATATAAGAAATAATATAAATGGTAAAGCCCATAGTATGTGATATGAGCTAGGGTATAATTGGCATGCCAAGAGTCGAGGGTTTTATGCGGTCCTTCAGAACATATATTTGGTCTTTCGGTATAATTCTATGTGGTCCATTGGGATATCTATGTGGTCTTTCGGGACATTCTATATGGCACTCGGTGCAATTTATATGAGCTGTGGTGACAACATTTGTGCACAACCTCGATGCACTCACATATCTTTAGTTCTCAGAAGTGTACCATGGGATATTAAAATATATATCATAATAAACTGTTTGTGATGTTATGTGTATTGCTTTGTGAAATGTGTTATGACTTCTATGTTATATGATGTTTTACAAAGATTAAGTACCAAATTATACAATTAAAAGGAATTAAGGATAATGATAGAGATAATGATAATGATGTTAATGTTAATCATGATGGTATATATATATATATATGTGTATTTTGTTATATGAAATGTTTTATGGTTTTGTATGTTATTATGGTATGAAATGCTTATGTATTTCTAAGTATTTGAAGTTTCTATTATACGTTTTATATGCCTCACTAAGTCTATGACCTAGAGTGTGAATGTTTCACATGAAGGTTTCGAGAAGATAAATGAGCAAAGATAGGCAGGTCAGGTTAGCTTGTTCTTTCCAAAGATCAAATCAAAAAAGATTTGAAACGTATGTATGTGTTATACTGATTTTTAGTTGGCATGTAATTAAAGATTTGAATCAGATATACTCTGATCGGTTTTGTAAAATCATATGATGATATTTAATGAAAACTATTTAGTTTATTTGACTATGAATTTGAATTTTCAGCTATTTTGTAAAAATAAATGATTTGAAAAGTTAGTGTGACACATCGGACTTGTATTCGGGTCGGGTATGGGTTGGGGTTGTTACATTACTGCTCTAGGTTTCGTTTTTAAAAAACAACATGTATAATTTTTTTTATATTTCGAATAAAAAATAAAAAAATAAGTTTTTTAAAATCGACTAACAACCTAATCCAACCATTTTTATAGTAAAAGAAACAAAAAATAAAAGGATAGTAGATCGGAACTTACCTTGGTCGTCAGAGGAGTCGTCGGATCCCGAGACGAGCCTCCCCGTAGACGGCGACGACTTGGACGACGATCGACAAGAGTCTGGCGACCGGCAAGTGGGCAAAATTCTAGAGAGAGGGGAGACCCTCTCTTTCTAAAAAAATAAAAAATTTAAAAAAAGAAAAAAGTTTGCTTTTAGAAAAATTTCAGGGTAAATCACGTTTTAAGTCCCCCAAACTTTGCCACGTTTTTACAAAATGGTCACTGTCAGGGATTGTTTTTATAATTTTCCCATTTATATGTATGTTTTTATTTTTTGGAAAAATCTTACTCTAGGTCCCCCAAACTTTACCGTGTTTTTGCAAATTAATCATTATCAGGGACTTTCATAATTTTCCCATTTACATGTATGCTTTGTATTTTTTGGTAAAATATCTTTCTAGGTTCCCTATGTTTTCCGTTTTTGCATTTTGGTAACTGGACCTTTCGTTTCTAATTTACTGCAATTTTATCATTATGTTTTGTTTTATTTTAATTTAGTCACTGTTAATTTCTAATTTAGCTACTATTATTTTAATTTTTGTGTTTTGGTCACTATTTATTTCTTATTTAACTACTAACTTTTATTTTCTTTCAATTTAGTTATTGTTATTTTATTTTATGCGATTAGGTCCTTGTATTTATGTTTATGTTTATTTTATGTTGTGCTTTTTTTTTTTACTTTTTTTACTATTTTTTTTACTTTTTGGTTTATTATTTTAATTAAGTTTTATTAATTTTTTGTTTCATAATTTAATCCTTAGATTTAATTTTAAATTGATTAACATTCGAATCAAGCTTAGAAATTAGGACGACACTCTAGTTTAATTAGGGAGCAATTCAAGTCGAGCTTTCGTATAAGATGTCCGATTACTCGAATCGATTGCTCGACTTTTAAATTTTTAAAATTAATATTCTCTAAAAAACTTTAAGTTAACAATTTAGATATAATTAGGTTTTAATTTAGTCCTCAACTTTAGAAGTTATCAATTTTGGTCCTTAAACTTTTAAGTCTTTTAGAGCTCGATATTTAGATTTTGATCTTTTATCCCCGAATTTCGATTAGACCTTTAATATGACATAATTAAATATGTTAAATAGAGCCTCCATTTTAGCTAGATTTCAAACTAGTCTTTTAATTTAGGGAATAATTCGAGTTGGACCTCGCCTAAATGCTCGAGGGACCATCTCGGTTATTCGATTCAATAATTGAGTAAAAATCAAATAGGGTTAATATTAGAACTTACATTTTAGGCTTGCGCTTCTAGGTTCCTTTATTTTCATAATTGACACTTTAAGCTAGAAAGAGCCTTAATTACCCTTAGCTTAATAGGATAAAAAAAATTGATCGTATTCTATTTTCAAACCTAAGGCAATGTTCACTTATTAGGGAATTAATGGTCTATCTCCAACAAGTATACTCAAGGGGTGACTGATGATTCCCGAAATAGGTCGACATCGTTTTAAAAGACCACATCATGATTTTTTAAAATTAAGGCAATGTCCAGTTATTAGGCACAATAGTTGATCTCCCGCGTTTATGCTAGGGGCATATGCTATCAGCCTTAATAACGAATACCCTTTTCTCAACTTTTGCATCCGTAATGATTTTCAATTAAATAGATCAAACTCAAAATCTCCAATTTTAAATAGGGTAATCAATAGGTACCAATTTTTGGGAGCTTGTGGGGGTGCTAATCCTTCCCCACGTGTAACTGACTCCTGAACCTAATTTATGGATTTTCGCAGACCTTAAAACTTAGTATTTTGATAAAAATTTATTTTTTTATTAAAATAACCCGGTTTTCACAGTGTCCCAATCTCACCTTAAATGATTGGTGGCAACTCCTCACATTTCAAAAATTCTTTTCAAAGAGAAAACCCAGAATAAGTATCGATTTTTTCCCGCCCCGACGAAAAATGGTGTCGATAATATGTCAATTATCATAAATGTTAAGTAAATCCTATGAGTGGTATTTAGGTGAGTACTATTGTGCAGATGAGCTCTGTGAATTATTGCCAATGAGTGGTAAAAGGGAAGCAACATAGATGGATGGAACAAGTGGTGGGAGGTTGCGTTTTCCAAGCTTATGAAAAGGCTGACAATGATTTCAAAGATGAGACATTGCCTCCCTAGTTTGCTGGATCTACTACTTGGTTCTCCTTATCTCGCCCTG